>NC_056736.1:762508810-762651310 GCF_019279795.1 Protopterus annectens
GCGACCCCTAATGGGAACAGCCGAAAGAAGATGATGATGATGATGATGATGACCAGCAATCCCTGCAATTCCAAACAGAGTGAATGGTAGTGGAAGATAGGTGACTGCATCTGGAGAGAAATAAGGCTTTTGCGGCTCAGCTGTGGAGAGGTTAGTATTGCTGTCTCATTGTACTTAGTTTGCCAGTTTGGCTCTTGGGGTGCCTTCTATGTATACACCCCACATTCCACCTATGTTCTCTTGGCCTTTAGTAGCTACTCTTCCTTACTCCCATATTCCAAAGATGTCCTGTATGTAAATTGGATTACCTCCAAATTGCCTGCTGGTGTGTGTATGGGTGTGTGTGGGTGTGTGTGTGTGTGTGTGTGTGTGTGTGTGTGTGTGTGTGTGTGTGTGTGTGTGTGTGTGCATGTTACTTTTCAGATTCCTTTCCATTCATCTGTCACATAATACTTACTGATAATCTGTGCCAGTTGGCTGCAGGACCTCTGATTTTGCCTTGACCTCCTCATTCAGAATTCCCTTCTCTTCAGTCACCCTTCCCAGATACTTGAATCTGTTAATCTGTTCCAGTATTTCCCTTCTATCTCAGTGTTCAACTTCTGATTTCATACATTTACTGTCATGGCATCTGTCTCATCTGTATTTAGTTTCCTCTCATTTGCCTTCACTTTTGCATTCCAGTCTCTTATCAATTGTTGAATTTCTGCTTGTAGAGAAACAGTGTCTGCAAACTGCAGCTTTTTTGATATGCCCCTCAGACCTGTTTGCTACTGTAGTCCATTACTACTATGAACGCAATGGCCTCAGAACCCAAACCTGATGCACATTCACTCCTACTGGCAACCCCTCTGTGACTCTGAAAACTGTTTGTAGTAGTCATTGGGCATTTGCTTAGGTTGCACTAATTCTACCAATGTTTCTGGGAGTTCAAACTACTGCAGGACTGCTCAAATCAACTTTCTTGGGACCTTGACATATGCTTTCTCAAAGTCTGGGGATGCCCAGCTGGACTCTTTCCTCACCTCTAGCTGCTTCTCACTGTTTACCCCATTTGTTCTTGTTCTTGAACACGGTAACTAATATGCTTATTCTGCAGTTATCTTTGATATACCTTTCACTTCATACTGCTATGAGCACTCTCCATAGACATTGCTCTGCTATCTCACCTAACATCTTGATCATATCTGCCGTGACTTGAAATGAGTCTGCTGTTTCACCTGACCTAATTTTCCCTGTTGCTGTTCTTACTTTTTCTAGGGTGGGCTTCTACTCTTCTTTCATCATACATTGTGCCTGATACAGTACAGCTTCTGTGAGGTTTTCTTAATTCAGAAACTGAAGTACTCCTTCCAGCTGTCTTTGATGTCCTGTGAGCTGGTGTGCAGGTTGTTTCTGCATTTTTCTGGTTTGGATGGTGCAGTGGTGCAGTGGTAGCATTGTTGCCTCCCAGCAAAAGATCCTTTGGTTCAATTCTTGGCTGGAGTGCCTTCTGTGTGGAGTATGCATGTCCTCCCTGTGTTCATGTGGGTCCCCTCTGGGTGCTCTGGTTTCCTCCCACATTGCAAAGGCATGCATCTGGAGTGTTTCTCCCTGGACCTCCACTGAAAACTGGATTTGTTCCAAGTTGGACTTTCCTGGTTAACAAATGTTAAATAAATAAATTCTGTCCTTTCCTTTCAACTTAATACCATCTGCTGAGTCCCTTTCCAGAAATGAGTAAACTGCCTCTGGTGTCTTGTTCTTTGCTATTGCAACTGCTCTCTGAGCCTCTTTGTTAGAGTTTCCTTCTTACTGTGGTTTATCTTTACAATCTCACTCTTTTTTGCACTCCTCTCTTTTGTTGACTTCTTGGGCTTCTGCAGGAGAATTGCTACAGAGAATGGTGTGCTATTGTATTAGCTAGAATATGGCCTCCCTACTGTGGCCATTGCTTCTGAGAAAAAAAATGACCTCCCTGCAAACAACAGCTAACAGCATACATAAATTCATCACCTTTGCCACAGAAAGAGAGCACCACCACTCAGTACTGTTGAAAGCAAAACAATTACCCATAAAACAATGGTATAAACTACTGCTACTAGTTCTAACTACAAACTACTGAACCTAGAAACATTCATCCTCTTTGCAGGTCGCCATGTTGAAATAAGCTCCACTTATGATCACAGGCAACAGCTGCATCCTCTTAAATATTCTACTGCCCCAGCTACAGTAACATCACAGTATTTTCAAAACTGGCTGTTAGTTTTCTCTGTGCTGGTCATTATTAATAAATACAGTCCCCCCTTTTTTATCATTTCCAGGATCAACTGAAAATATTCCTATTTAAGGAAGCCAAATAGTAACATCACCTGAAACTAAGTACCTGACTATAGGCTGCTCTAGCTTACACTCTGCTGAATTCACCCCGGAATATCTTACTTCAAATACCAATATTATCATCTTATCCGTTGTGTTTCAAATGCCAATTTATTCAGTATCTCACCTATTAATTGCTTCTTTCCTCATTAACACTAACCTCCACTCTTACCTCTCCCTCTTTTCTGCATAAATTCAAAGATATGTTTTGTAAATATGCACAATTTCTTAAGGATGGCATACAATTAATATGTTTTCAGCTACTGTTATATGTAGTCAGCGTCAGTGGCTCCCAGGTAGCACAGTTGCTTTTGATGCTGGAAGAGCAGAAGATTGCAGGTTCTAGTCCTGCACCATGTAGTCACTGTAGTTTTCCAATATTCACACTGCAGTACAGCGTGGGGAAAAGTGATGTGCTGGATTCCTGTGTGTGACATTCTTTGGATTGCCTTACTAGTTTCTTTACGTACCTGGTGGCTCTTTTTTTGAATATTCTTTGTAAGAGATGTTAAACCATGGTTCCAACTGCCTGAGATGCTGGTAGCTCACGTGGATGTAAAAAGATCCCACGCAGTTACTGTAAACATATCAAGGGAAGTTGCTTGGTACACAAGTCAAATTTTTCCTAGTCAGTATGAATACTACCTCAGGTCTCCCCTGAAAAGAAAAATATGGCCTAGTAGGACAAACCTTGTCAACAAAGAATAAATAAACTATGCTATTCATAGTTTCTCCCAGTCTGAACGTGAACATGATCATTTTTAGATTCCGAACATCCTTTGAAAAGAGGATTCTAAACTATACAATTCAGAATTTTTTTTTACAGTAAATCATTGGTGATAAGTTGTATTAAGGCCCAGCTGTATGACACAGAGGGGTGGCATCCTTAATGTGACCCAGGCAACTTGAGTTCAGCTAGCAAGTTTTGTTATTGAGGATTCCGCAGTGGGGAGATGGAGACAGACTGGCATTTTTGCAAGCTCACATACCCCAGGGGAAGGGAGAGGGTTTCTAGTGAAGGATAGATAGTTCTCAGTGGGGATGGAGGGCCCTAGTCTAGCAGTGAGTGTATGTGTGTCTGTGTGTATATATATATATATATATATATATATATATATATATATATATATATATATATATATATATATATATATATGTATATATTTATATTTATAAAAATTGCAAGAACAAAATGAAACAAAGCTGGAGCCTTCACTGTGTAATACTTTAAACCAGCTGTAGTGGAAGCACATGGAATGTATACAAATGCCCCGTAAGGATATACCACTGTTTCAGCTACAAGGCTTCTGAATTCACATAACTTTTTACTTTTAAGTCTTTATGGATACATTCAGGCCATTAAAGCCAAACCTGACTGTGGCCATGCATGTTTCAGATCTCTTTGGTACAGCATAAGTGGACTGTTTGGCTATACTTTAGAAACACAAAGCTTTAAACCCAGTAGGATGCCCATAAACCATAAGGTGCTTGCCGAATATCCCAAACAAAATCCAAACATAAGGTAAAAATGTTAGCCAGAAAACCATTCAGTAAAACCTGCAAGAAAGACTGAGACAAGCTAAAGCCTTCACTGTGTAATACCTTAAACCTCCTGTAGTGGAAACCCATGAGATATATGCAAATGATCCCTTAAGGACACACCAGTGTTTCAGCTATGTGCCTAGTGTTTCTAAAGTATAGCCAAACAATCCACGTATGCTGTACTGGCTAGGTCATAAAAGTCTCAAATATGGCATGTGTACAGCTAGTGAGGTTTGGATTTATTGGCCTTAATGTATTCATGAAGACTTAAATAACTCATGGGTATTCATAAGTTGTGTAGCTGAACTAGTGTGTCCTTAAGGAGTCATTTGCAAATATTCCATGGGCCACCATTACAGGAGGTGTAAGATATTACACAGTGAAGACACTAACTTGCCTAAACACTTTCTTGTAATTCTTACAAAATGCTTATATTTTACACACACACACACACACATATATATGTATATATATATATATATATATATATATATATATATATGTATATATATATATATATATATATATATATATATATATATATATATATATATATATATATATATATATATATATATATATATATATATATATATATATATATTATATATATATATATGGGTGTATTCCTATACAGCAAATGCACCCATCATCGACATGCTAAATATCAATGTCTTTGTGTCAAAACCATGGATGTTGACAATCAACTGTGCATGCACTCAGAAACAGCCTTGGCACATGAAAAAAAAAAAACAGTAAAACAGCTTTAAAACATCTTTTTTTTTTTTTCAGGGGAGTAAGCCCCCCCACACCCCTTGCTAATTATGTCTACTAACTCAGATATTGCACAAACACAGGGTAAGGGCATATTCCCCAACCTCAGGAATTGTTCGATCTCAGACACCTGCAGACCAGCTGTTTAGTCAATCATAAGCAGTTGACTAAGCAGCTCTTGACCAAACACACATTCTCGACTGATGGTATAGAACCCATACATAAGTATATTTTTGCAGTCACTAGGATGTTTGGTTATCCATAACCTGTCTTGAGTCATTTTGTTTCACCATCACTTTACCCACGGATTTATGTACAGACTGGTACTGAACGGTTTTAGCTTCTCATTTAATCCTGTATATGTAGTAGTGTCAGGTGCTTTAGCAAGGGCAAGATGACCAGTATGCACTGTCATCCTTAAATCCAGTGTTGCTATTGTCTCTTTGGACAAGCTCTTTTTTGACACTGTCCATGACTTTACATATTAGTGTGATTAGTCTCATGGGCCTAAATGTTTTTTATATCTGAGACAACCTCCTCCCCTTGTGAACTAGTGTGACCATAATGAGATAACAAACGTAAAGGGCGTATCTACATACCAGATAGTGTTTAAGATACTCTATATGAGTTTAGTGAAGTTTTTCGTAATTCTATGTAGGAAACCATCAGCTATGTCTGCCTAGTCGCATGAAACGTGATGATTTAATGTTCCTTGCGGCATGAATGTAATAATATAAGGATTGTATCACTCTGTTATGTGCATTATTATTTTACTTTTGTATGTAATTAATGTGGAGCTTTTCTCCCCGGGCCTCCACTGAAAATAGGCTCTTATAGGCCCAGTGGACTTTCCCAGTTAACAAATCCAATAAATAAATAAACAATAAATAAATAAGTAAATGCTTGCTTTGTCTCTATAGCACTCTGACATGTCTATCCTTATTTTGAAACGTTCAAATATTTTTTTCTGCAAGCACATTTATTACATCCCATGGCTGGGTGATTACTTTCATTGTTTATTGACAACATTTCACATTCACAGGTTTCCATTTTGTGTTACTTTAATTTACTTTCGATTTAATTTCATTGTAAATACCTTGCATTTTATGAGCATTTTCTCCACGTGAAATGAACTTCAACATCTAATTAAACTAATTAAAGGTTTCTATAAGCTGATGATATTTTTCTTTCTTTTTTAAGTTCTTTGATTGTAAATTCTTTGGCAGGATCTTAGTATGATCTGTGTGGGATCAATGTTCTTCCCTGGTAAATAAATTCAAACAGATAAATAAATAATATATGTTAGTCTTGCTTTCAACTTTTGAGATGAAGAGGATAGGAAAACTAAATAGTTTCTCTACGTATTTCATCGACTGATTTTTGAAATCTAAATAGAGCCTCTTTTCCCTATTTTATATCTTATTAATTTTGAGATTCAACTAAAGTACTGAAACTAGTTTTTGCAATTATTTTGTATTTCACATTGTGAAATGCTTCAGGTTACAAATTTCATGCATCTTTTCATATATGCAAATTTGTAATGTAGTCTCACCACGCTATTACATAACTCTTTTATTGTTTACTTGCCATAGCAGTGACATTTACAATCTTCTCACACTAGTATTATTCTATGGAAAAGACTGCAACAAGAAAAGCATTTCCCTGTGTAACTTTGCATGTTTGACATTATTTACCCTTTGTTATATTTCCAGTTTCCTTCTTATGACATATTTGCTGAATAATTATCAGTTAACTTCCTCTTGCAAGAAAGTTGATTTTGCTTTTCAGAGTATATGACATGTACAAATCCATTTATTCCTCTCTGTCCTGCTTGCTTAAACCTCGAATAAAGAAAAGCAAGCCAGCATTCTCATTTACTGCATAAAACTAACAAGTAAAGAATTGAATGTCAGAAGAGACAACGGTTATAGTTTTCAAGAAGCAAGTATTTATTAATTCATTTATATTTTATCAAATTGTCAGTGGAGTTCCAAGAAGGAGGTTCCCCAAATAACCAACTGCAGTGAGTTACTAAGAACACATGATTGTGGCATTTGCACATACTATATGTCTGCAGATATAGAAGTTCAGTAATATATAGTAAATAAGCTGTATATGCAATATTTATCACCCTTCCAGTCTTATATACATGCATACATACATCAGTCCATTCATCCATTTTCTAAACTTGTTGCAATATTAAACTGGTAGGAAGGTGAGCAGGGATTATCAGATTTCCCAAACCCCAGCAACAGTCTGCAGTTACACCAGAATAAAACTTCAACCAGTACTAAACCACTGAAAAGTGCAAAATAAGTTCTGGTCCACTGACATTGAGGACTTTCAAATGAAACAGTCAAACATGTACTTAGCGTACATCTTTTACTGAAACACTTTCGTCCTAAGACTTCTTCAGATCTCATTACAACTCATTGGTTTAAATAAGAAACATTAATACCCTTTTTAATTAACACAATTATCTAATTAAAACCAGTAACTACATTCAATTAAGAAAACATTCATTAAAACAAGTAAAAATACTTTCAGTCTTTGTTTAAATGTAATTTCCTATTTTTTAAAAAAACACTTTATGTTAATTATTTTGTTCAGGTCTGGCAGTTTGTCTGTTTCAAGCCTAATCTGCCAAAAGGTTTCCCTTTGCTCCAAGAAGTTCTTAAAATCATCACCACTTAAATCTAAGGAACCAAGTTCTAAAACAGAAAAAATAAATTTCTTATATGTCCCACTCCCACATTGTGTTGTGTGTTTGTATAAAGAATTGTCATCCTTTTTTTGATACTATAATAACATTCCCTTATCCTTTGATAAAGAGGTATCAAGTATGTTAGGGACTTTTTAAACACATTTTCTGGTATTTCAGTGAGTTGTAATGAGTTCTGAAGAAGTCTTAGGATGAAACGGTTTAAATAAAAGGTGTACGCTAAGTACATGTTTGACTGTTTCTTTTGGAAGTCCTCTCTGCCAGTGGACCAGTACTTCTATTACAGTTAACAGTCTCCAGTTCATGAATTGGAATCCCCTGGCATTTCCACACAAACTGAGAAATAAAATTCCCCAAAGTGACTTGGTTTTACCCCAGGATGTCTCCCAGTGGGCCATGCCTTGCGTACATCTGAAGGAAGGTATCCAGGTGGCATCCTAACCACTTCATGGACACTCCTAAGCCCAGGACAGCAATGGCTATACTCGTTGATCTTCCTGTATCACCAGGTTCTATCACAGAGACTAGAATAAGCTGTTACATGGACCTTATTTCTGCCATTTGTATCTAAGATGTCACAGTTTTAGTCATTACGTAATGCTCATGGCCATAGTTCATCAAATGGACACAGAATGCCTTAGAAACTAAGAGCTTCATCCCATTTCTGACCTCATACTTCACCACTCCAGTCCAGGACAAAACCTGCAATTCTACTGCTGCTGCTGAATTCATCTTCTGGTCAGTCTGCCAGTCCTCTGTCCACACACTCATGAGCAACACCACAAGATACTTAAACTTCTCTATATTAGGTGCCTACTACACCCTTACCCACAAACAGTAATCCAGATGTTTCCAGGAGAGAATCATGACTTCCAATTTATGAGTTAATTCTCTTACCAGCCCCTTGAGGAAAAGAGGTCATGACCTACAATGAAGAAAGAAGCAGTCCTCAAGCTCTCAGACTAGATAATCTCCAGATCCTGGTGTGCCCTGATATCCTCTTCATGAAAATCTGAAAGTGGAGGGAAGACATGATGCTCCTTTGGAGAGGTTCTGCGCCCCACTTTAAATATATTCAGTTAAACATTGAGAATGTAGAAGTAGCTCCTGCTCCCCAAATATAGGAACTGAATAGCATGCACTTGTGACCATGTGAACCTGGGACCCTGGTCCATTGTAACCCTTTCCACAAACCATTCTGAGGAGCATAGTTATATGCCTACTCAATGTCCACTTCATATATGGAGACAGTGACTCAAGCTGCCATGATCCCCACCAGTGCCTGTGCCAGGACACAAAGTTAACCCAGTGCTTTCATATCAAGGATGAAGTCCATATTGTTCCTTTCACAGCTTCATGACCAGTATGGAATCCACACTGCACCTTCCGATATTCCATGACCAGGATAGAATCCACATTGCTCCTGCCACTCTTCCATGACCAGGATGTATTCCATAGTGCTCTTCGTAGGTTCATAGGTGTGTATTAGGTAATTACCATTAGGGCCTTTTTAAGCCTAGCCATGCATCCCAAATGTCTGACAAGTTCTAGTACCCTTGATTAGTGTAAGCAAGGGGCTGAGAGATGAAACATTTACAATCTCCCTTTGTCCATTAGAGACAAAGGTGACAAACCAGAGATAAATTTCCTTTTCCCCCATCCAATTTCCAAGGTACAGTTGAATTGGGTGATGCAGGAACTCTGCTTTACAAGCATTTGTAACCTATTCTAGAGAAAGGGTAGTCTGGGAGATGCATACTTGTCACTCCAACAGGTCCTATTTATATCACAGGCAAGATTTAAGTCTTTAGAATGGGTAATTCTGGTGATATTTGTTTTGTAGATATGCCGGAGGTTCATCAGGGTGGGGGTCTGACAATGCCTTGTATGCCAGGCATAGATTTCCATGCAACAACCTGAAGGAGTCAGAATACAGGGACAGGAGGTAGTCTGCATAGGACGTTAGTTACGTCCTGTATTATTTCATGAGGAACCTCTGTGGTTGTTCCAGTTGCTGGATGTGCCTGATTAGGTACATACCAAAGAGAGAATTGTACTCAGTGATAGGTTTGATGAATGCCGAATATAGTGGAACAATGGCTTCCTTGGACCTAAATGCCATACCTTTGTTTGTAAGTTGCACAACATAGAATAATTTCCTCACTACTGTAAACAAGTGATGGTCAAAGGTTCGATTACTATATATGGGTGTTCCTAAGTTCCTGACTATTGGGTTGACTGTTAGGGGTGTGTTGGCAATATAAGAGTTACCAGGGTAGATGACTTCCCAAAGGATACTATTATGTATTTTGTGACATTTAGTTTTAGTCCATGTCTCTGACACAACTTTTTTGTCTATGTCAGTCCTTCCTGGAGATCGTTAGTGTTAGTGAAAGATTCTATGACTGTTCCTAATTTTCAGTAATCTGCAAATGTGGTCAACCAGAGGCCCTTGACATTGGCCTTGACTTCTGAGAAGTAAATGCCAAACAAAGCAGTCCCAGGACTGATGCCTGGGGGACTCTGCTTGTGACTAGCCTCTTTATAGAGGTGAACTACTCATTTCTAATTTCTCAGGTCCTGTTTGTGAGCCATCTGGCTATCCACCAAGTGATATGAGGGTTTGCACTTACCCTCTTGAATTTGTCAACAATAGCTGAGTAGGGTATTGTGTCAAATGTCGTGGTAAGGTCAGGATAGGCAGTGTGAACCATTCTGCCCTCATCCATTGCTTTGGTGACCTTCTTATAGGCATGACCCACCCTTGTCACAACCAAATTGGGTTGGGTCCAGTGTCCGGAGGTTTCCTATGTCATTACTGGTCATTCCCATGTTAATTCTTTCCTGGGCTTTGCATATGAGACTAGTCAGACTTGTAGGTCTTTAACATAAAATCCTATATTTAGCTGTGGGAAAATCTCTTGTAGCTCCCTGGCACAAGGGTTTCTATACAGGCTGAGAACCATTACCCATTTATATTTGGAGTACAGTGTCCTATCCCCCTTTTTGGAATTAGAGACCAATCTCAGTTTATCAGTCTAAAAGAAGTACTCTCCTAGACTTCCAAACAATTTTGAAAAAGTGTGTTAATTGCAGTACTCCAACACCAGTAGCATTTCCTGCCAGCTTTCAACTACTCTCATAATCTGCCACAGTGGAAGGCATTTATCTCTGCAGTGACCTCATATACAGGAATAGATCCAGTTCTTTCTTCAGTTTTAGGCACTTTCATCCTCAGAGGCAGGCACGTCCCCAAGATTCAGGAGTGTGCATTATATGCCACAGGTCATCCATATTTGCATTTGGAAATGAGGGAATAGATGAGTTAAGATGGGGGAATGCAATTAAATTAGTGAGTGAGTCATACACTGAGACTATGGCAGTGAGCAGAGATATATGTATCTAACTGTAGATAGCACTTGGGTCTGAGATTGTAGATACAGTGTGAAAATAGTTACTGTATACATTTTCAAGTGAGTCTGAGAACATATATTTTTGCTGTAGGCAGAAAGGAAATGTGTTTTATTGCTTACACAGATATTGTGGAAATGGTCTGTAGCTATATTTATTATTAATCTGAATAAGTGAAGCAGATAGGCATCCTTGGTTCTGAGATGTTTACCAGTGATGTGCCATGGCAGAGATCTGACAGTGGCTGGGCACAGCATTCTAGACGGTACATTTTGACTAAACGTGGGATGGCACTATATTATTTTCTTTTTAGTTGCAGGCAGTTTAGTTCTTTTAGTTATGCAATCATGTTACCAATTCCTTCCACATGTTCCAGATTTTGCATCACTTATCACAGGTTCCTTCAAGTGTGGGATATTTTCATAGGCTGGTGTGTATTACTGAGACAAATATGAGTTTCTGCATAAGGCCTGCATTAGCAGGACTTAGTCTGTTTTTGTTGTTTAGCTAACAGTTGTTTGTGCACAGTTTTCCTAGATGTCAATTTAAAGTGCTGTATTGATTTTCTGAGAGTTGGTTGACTAGTATTTTGAAGTCAAGCTGCATAATAAACCATTCAGACATCCATTGTGTTCTTACAAGTAAAGCTATTCTAAATTGTGTGGATTTTCATTTGGGAAGAATCAGCAATGTAGCATTTATTGGACAAGTCCATAACCAGTCTTCAATACTTTTCAGTGTCACTTTGATGATCCTTTTGAACCTTACATGGATTGTTACCAGTGCAGATGACAGAGAACCTGCTTTTTTGGATACATTTTTTTCCAGATATTTTTTATTGATTTTAACTTTCATATTTAATAACAAATATCTTCCAATTCATTTAAATACAGATCTTCAAAATTGATTTTCATTGTATTTGATAAGTAGCATCCAAATTACATGAGCAATAATGTTTCACAATACCATTTTCAAATCATAGCGGCTTTACTTATTTTTCATTGTTACACAGAATAATGGTTTAATTCAAAAATATTTTTTACTAAAGGAATTGTCGGATTTTCATTTTCTAGTAATAATTGTTCTAGAGACACAGGTACAAGATACCAAATCATACAATAGTGGTTGCTACTTATAATTGATGGTATTGGAACATTTGTAAGTATAGTTGTTCTTTAAAGTTCAGACTCATTTGCCCAAAATGCCTTAAATTATTTATACATTTCTAATTAATGTAATCTCTATAAAGCATCTTAGCACTGTCTGATGTAAGTGTTTTTTTCTGTTGCCATTCTAATTTTATTTGATGTAATCTGTATAAGTTATACCTCTGTGTACATGGACACTATTATACATGATAAATGTGGAGCTTTTCTCCCTGGGCATCCGCTGAAAAAGGACTTGTGTCCAGTCAGACTTTCCTGGTAACCAAATATAAAATAAATAAATAAATAAATAAAATAATCTTTAAAGATATGTATCCAGTCAGCTTTCACTGCATTACCACATCTCCAACATTTAGCTTTATCTAATTTACTAAATTCTGATATGTTAAAGGGTGTGACAAAACTACTATGAATGTATTTCTAAGTGAAGATTTTCCAATAAATACTTGAAGAAGATAAATTAACAGATTTTGGTATCAGAGATTTATTTGTTTTTCTTACATAAGATCATTAACTTCTATTGATTCAATAAATTTCCAAAAGTTATCAAGATTGCTTTTGTTGTCAACTATAATTTTTTACAGTTTTGCAAGTCCTCCTTTAAATGTATTATTTCCATAAACAGTATAAATGAAATATTCCAAGATTTTTGGTAAGTTATGCTATTCATTTTTATTCATAAAATTCAACTGACTCTTACAACTTCAAGAACACTATATAATGTTAGTCTATTAATGTTATCTATATATTTTCTCATAATTTGTTTTGTTGCTAACAGCAAATTCTTAATTGAAAAATAATAAGTAAGATTCCAACATATATAACAAAACTGAAAGAATTTAGAAAACATATATTGGAACTGTGGCACCCATGCACTGGCCCAGTAATCTAGGAGCCTCAGTCCTCACCACTAACACCAATGAGGGGCATCCACATTGGGAAGGATAATAAATACACACAATGTAAAGTACAATTTCCCTTAAGAGCACACAGACATCACAGTCAGTCTGGGGCTGGTTTCTCCCTTTCTCTCCAGATCCCCAATAAGACTCCCCACTGGCACAGCTATATGGTCCAGATCTCAACCTAGTGGTCAAGCTAAAACCTCCAGCACCCTTTCTGTCCAACCAGTGCTTCATGTCCCTGCCCAATCTATAACATTGAAATGTAACATCTGTCTATTGTAAATGCTGTATGCTATGATATTTTTTCCTATGTTGGAGCTTTTCTCCCCGGGCCTCTACACACACACACACACACACACACACACACACATACACATACACACTCTTTAAGATTTGATTTAGATAAAAACACACAGACACTCCTGGGGAAGGCTGCCATGGGTTCTCCAGCTGTGCCCTCATTCTGCCAGGCTATAAGGTAGGAATACCTGCCACCAACCACTAATATCAGCCACTAAAAAGGCCCTTACCAAAGGGTGTTCAATTATTACTGTGCAATATTATTATCCAAATAGTAAGTGTGACCCAGGGCTAAAGCTATTGGAGTGGCTTGGACAGTATCACTACATATGTGCAATGTACTCTAGAGCTTAAATTATCTCTACACATGACAGCCACTGTGGAAAGGTTTAAAATATTTAATAATACATAATAAAAAAAACACAAGACAATACTTCTTACTACACAGTGCTAGTCAAGAGTTCAGAGATCACAGGAAAATGTTTAAAATAATAAAGTAGAATAGTTCTAACATCAATACAGAAAAACAGCTAGACTAAACTTACTATTTTCTATCTATATCTAGGAGCAATCACAGTTCCAAATAAACCTACATATAGAGCAAAGCAGAGTACTGGCGAGTTGTTGTCAGCTTTAGACAAAATCCAAAATGCTCTCTCTCTCTCTCTCTGAGAAAGTCCTTTAAATTGATAATACATCCTGCTGACTCATTTTAGTTTACATGATTCTTAACAAATCTCTGGTTTCTCAGGCTAACAGAAGCTCAGAGTTTAACATAACTTTGATCTTGCACCTGGTCAGGAAACCACAGTAATTAAAGCCATTATATATGTAAAATCTAGCAATTAACTCTGGTCTCAAAACAATAGAAAATATCAGCTGGTTCAGACACCACAGCTCCAAGTCTGAGATCAAACAGACATACAAGGCTTGACTTATCAGCTTTCTTCCAGCAGAGGGCACTGTTGTTACATTTTTGACATTCAACATTTAACACCATTTTCTTCCATTTAAGAGAACAATCCTGTGGCTTATATTATAATTTACAAATGACAGAATTATCTACAAAATTCTATCTTGCTAGGCTGGCAGTCTTCACATATCTTCACAGGAAAAAATTGAAGTTAGTAGAGTAATTCTATGGGACAATTTAAAAATTCAAAGTAGAGAAAAAAATGGGAAAATTGTCTTTTAATAAAATTAAAGAATGGGACAAAGAATTAGATAATTTTCAAACAAGAATTGCATAATGCTAGCTTAGAACAGCAAAATCAAACAAAAGGTAATACAAAAAATAAAGTTATTAACGTCACAATACCAAAAATCTATATCATAAATCTGAAAAAGCTTTAGAAAACATCACCATACATAGTGATGCAATAGCACAAAAATATATTTTATGTATGTATATATATATATATATATATATATATATATATATATATATATATGTGTGTGTGTGTGTGTGTGTATGGGTCTAGGACATTTCGCTGAAAGCACATTTCACTAAACGTCAAATTAGTGTACACTTTTCACTGAAAGCTCTATTCACTGAAACACATTTCACTGAAGTTATTTATGCCCTTTTCCCCACTGTAGTGTGACCATGGAGTTAGTATATATAGTAAGGGGGGTGTAGGGGGCACCGCCCACCACATCGGGGGTGTGGGGGGCATAGCCCCCCACATATTTTAAATATTTTAGCTACTCTGTTCCACACCAGAGGTCAACCCCTTGCTGGTTAGATCTGACCATAAACTAATCACTCTGGATATCCACATTCCGCCACCACCCCCAGTCAAAGAAACCACCGAGAAAAACTTTTCAAAGGCAAATGTCATGTTACTTAAGACCGAGGTGGGACGTTTCAAAGCCCCCATGCTAAAGGATAATGCTGTCCAAGCTGCACAATCCTTTACTACTGCACTGTACGGGCACCTACAAGAATGCATGGATTGTGCTATCCCAAACAAAACCAAGACTCACTCCTCCAAGAAAAGGAAACCAGTCTGGTGGACCCCTGCCATAAACAAGCTATACAATAGAAGGAGGAAACTAGTACAGAAAAGAGTAAAATCCCAAGAAGGGAAGACATCCCTGATCAGTATCAGCAAGAAACTACGTTCCCTCATAAAATCATCCAAGGCTAGCTTCGAAAGAAAAATTGCCATGGACTCCAAAGATAACCACAAGGCATTCTTTAGCTATGTCAAGAATCTAAGTGGCAATTCTCAGATCTGCTCGGAGTTAGTGCAGAATGGCACAAAATACACTGAACCGACCGATATAGCCAACATCCTGACTGACAGGTTCAGTGCAAACTTCACCCCCCCAAAAGGGCCCATAACTATACCAGAAGAATGTAGTGCCCCTGAAATCACAGACACTCAGGTTAAAACAGCCCCCTCCAAAGCCAAAAACACAGCGTCAATGGGACCGGACGGTGTCCCAGGCTGCATCCTACACGAGCTCAAAGATGAACTAACCCCTCACCTAAACACACTGTTTAAACTCAGCCTCTACACAGGCTACGTGCCCACAGAGTGGCGCACGGCAATGGTTATTCCGCTCCACAAAGGTGGAGCCACAACAGATGCAGGGAACTATAGCCCTAAAAGCCTGATTAGCTTGGTCTGCAAAGCTATGGAGCGCATCATGGATCTCATTAACAGAGACATTGGGAACCTCCAAACACTGGACCCTACCCAGTTCGGCTTTGTTAAGGGCAGATCATGCCTCCTAAACCTGGTGGACATCTTTGAGACAGTTACCAAGGCTATAGATGAGGGAAAGGTGATTCAGACAGCCTACCTAGACTGCAGAAAGGCCATTGACACCATTCCCCACTCAGGTATTATAGACAAGCTCACCAGCCTGAACATAAACCCCTACATCATGAGATGGGTTGCCAACTGGCTCATGGACAGAACCTACATGGTAAGAGTTACGGGAGCTGGTCTGACTCTAAACCGGTTACAAGTGGCGTTCCCCAGGGCTCAGTCCTAGGAACCCCCCCCCTGTTCGGCATATACTTCTCAGAGGTACAGGCAAGCACAGGAGGGTTATGGCTGACCAAGTTCAGAGACGACTGCAAACTAGGGGCTATAATTGACTGTCTGGCTGACACAGACATCCTCCAAAAGGGTCTCACTGAGACAGATACCTGGTGTCAAAACCATGGCCTCAAGCTAAATGCCGAAAAGTGCATAGTCATCCCCTTTGGAAAAAACAAAGTGCACACAAACTACCACATAGGTGGTAGCCCCCTAAATACAGAAGACATAATAAGGGATCTGGGGACCCAAGTAGATAGTAACCTCTCCTGTGATAATCACATTGCCAAAGTGGTTAGAAAATCCTTCTATGTGGCCCACCTAATCACAAAAGGGTTTGCATCCAGATCGAAAGAGGTCATTGGGCCCCTCTACACATCACTCATCAGACCCATCATAGAGTACAATGCCCCATTTGAGATGTACCTTACAAGACACCTGCAACAACTGGAAAGACCACAGAAGTACCTCACCAAGAGGATCACTGACCTCAAGCAGATGCCCTATGCAGCTTGACTGAAGAAACTCCAGTTGTACTTGGTTGCATACCACCTACAAAGATGTGATCTCTGCCTGACATACAAGGCCATGTCCAACCCAGAATTGATGGACATGCTCCACCTAAAGAAAACCATATCCCCTCAAGCCACATGCTCTAGGGATCTAAACCTCACCACAACAATAAAAAAGACATGCTAGAGGGATAGATTCCTGTCCCAGAGACTTCCCATGCTCTGGAACAAAATTCCAATCTACATTAGATAGAGCTTCTCACTAACCCTCTTTAAGAAAAAACCTTGACGAGTGGATGGGAAACAGAAAGTTTACCCCAGGGATCACTTCAATGACTTTGCTGGACAGAGGCACAGGGATCTAATCTAAGGGGGCGGCGAAAGCCAACACATACCGGCTAGGCTTATAAATGCCTTTGGGCAGATAACCTAGTACCTACCTATGAACCTATATACATGGATACTTGCAATTCCAATATATTACTCTTTTCCAAACATATTACATACTTAAAATATGTGGGGGAGGCTACGTCCCCACACCCCTGATGTGGGAGGCAGTGCCCCCCACACCCCCTTTACTATATATATATATATATATATATATATATATATATATATATATATATATATATATATGTATACTAACTCCAGGATCACACTACAGTGGGGAAAAGGCCATATATAACTTTCAGTGAAATGTGTTTCAGTGAATTGAGTTTTCATTGAATTGTGCTTTCAGTGAGTCATTTGAGTTTCAGTGAAATGTGCATTCAGTGAAATGTCCTAGACCCATATATATATATATATATATATATATATATATATATATATATATATATATATATATATATATATGGGTCCACTTCAAAATACTGACTTTCAAAATCCCTAAATTCAAAATACTGAGGCCAAAATCTCTAAAGCTCAAAATACTGAAACTCAAAATACTGAAAACACACAGTCTACCAACACTTATATTCCAGCACAAGTACATACTGAAACAAATAAAACATAAACCATGTTACTCTTCTCCAAGTATAAGCAGGGGGCAAGCCCCCCTGGGCACTCCCTGTGGGGGGCTGCATCCCCGTACCCCCTGCTACTTAAATATATCAACTCTAAGATTGCACTTTAGTGTAGTGAAGTGCAATCTCAGAGTTGATATATTTAAGTATCAGGGGGTGTAGGGAGCACAGACCCCCACATGGGGGGTGCAGGGTGGGCTTGCCCCCCTGCCTATACTTGCAGAAGAGTAATATGTTTGTGTTTGTAGTTCTACTGCAATATAGTTGCATTGCTGTACTGTGGTTTTTTTTTTTGATATTTTGAGTTTCAGTATTTTGAGTTTTCAGTATTTTGAGCTTTAGAGATTTTGGTCTCAGTATTTTGAGTTTAGGGACTTTGAAAGTCAGTATTTTGATGTGGACCCATAATATATATATATATATATATATATATATATATATATATATATATATATATATATATAAAATCTGAAAGTGCACATGGTATGGCTTCAAATATTTATACTGAATCACAAATTTCTACGGAAATATAAAGTCTGTCTACAAGAATTTGAGTTTCAAGGGCATATGAATAATGAGTAAAAATAATTGTTTTTTATAGGCACTGCTAAGTCTTTTCAGTTAGTAACTATCTATTTTAAAGCCATAGCTGATGCAGGAATTTTAATAATTTTCTTTCAGCTTATATATTTTTAATATATAACTGAAATCCCTTACAAAATGAGACTACCTCTTCATAAACCTTGGAAGATTTCCAGATAATTTCTAACCATACTCACCACAATCCAGGGATCCAATGAAGGTTGTCCAATCTATATATTATATTATTATACTGAATAATTACAGCTGAAAATATTCCCTAGGTTGTTTAGTGAATGCATATCTTTTTATGTTATGCATTCATTGCAAATAAGTAATATCTCCTAATATATATTTTATTTAATTTTGATGTGTTTATTGCAAATATTGAATATGTCCTTTATTTAATTTTGAATATTTCAATAATATCCTTCTTTTATTGCCACCATTTAATCAATTTATATTAATAGTTTTAATTAAGTTGTCTGATTAAGTATCAATGACATTTTTAACTTTATAACCTTTTCTATAGAAGACAGTAAGTGTAATTTATTAACATTATTTACTTGTTTAATTCTTATATAATCACATAAAATTAGCTATAAATTCAGATGTGAAGTTATGTCAATGTATTTACAAAATCAGTAGTGAGAAAACTAGGAATTTGAGAATAGTCGGCATCTTGATCGCCTCAATTTTAATATGCTAGTTCCTTAGAAAGACCATCAGCATTTGGTACAATATGTAATCATAGTAGACTTAATATACATCACTAACAGTTCTAAACATAAATGAAAGAACCCCTTCAAATTATAGAACACTGCTATAAAGAGAACTGCATTTGTAATGTCATATTTCTGTATTTGACCTTGCATGAACTTTAATGTGCGACAAATATGTGTTAAATGTATTAAAGACAATTGCAAATTATCTGCAATAGTACTCTCTCTTTCCTTCCAAGGTGCCAAAAAGTATTAGCATATTTCAGCTCTTCCCTCAGAAAAAGACTGTATGCTTAGTGTAAATTATTTCCAGAAGAGATGCTTGTCTTTCTGCCCCTTTGTTCTAAAATGTTTGGGAAAACTTGGATATCTTCATCTGCCGCTGTCTTCCAAATATGTAGAATATATAATGATACCATGTTATCTATCTCAGCTAATCTCTTAATGTCACCCCATATATCTTCTGTGCTATTCATGTACGAGAAGGCATGGAAGTATCGCATTGTAATGCATACACTGTCGTAATCTATCAGTATCCCTGTCTGCCATCTGCACTGTTTTCTGCTATGACCACAGTGATATTATGTTGTGTTAGTTTACCTAAACTGTTCCTCTCCACACCCTGTATTCTCTTCACCCACAGGGGCTGAACATGGTGACATTGTTATACACCATACCGTCATCCATCATTGCCCATCTCTGCATCTTCTGAGCTATTCCACTGCAGAGATCACTGTCTTACTAAATTATGTCTTACCTAAGCAATCACTATATTTCTGCATATCGTCTGTTCCATTCACTCACAGGGGTCATGATGATAATGATATGACACTGTCCTCTTTGTACCTCTTCTGCCATTTAATAATAACAAACATGATGATGTGGAGCCAAAGACCCTGCCCCTTACTTATTACTCTTGTTTATTCCACCTATAAAATACAGGACTTTTGTGATGTATGCTCTAACCAGTCACCTTTCCCTTTATACATATATAAACTACAATGATATTATTCAGTGTACCTTACCCTAATCAGCCACTGTACTCATCCATGCTTTCTGTGTCATTCAGCTGTAAAGAGCAAAATAATGAGATGTTATGTACCATGGCCATATCGTCTATAGTCTGTAATAATGAGATGTTATGTACCCTACCCATATTGTCTAGAGCCCGTAATAATGAGATGTTATGTGCCCTACCCATATCGTCTATAGCCCCTAATAATGAGATGTTATGTGCCCTACCCATATCGTCTATAGTCTGTAATAATGAGATGATACCTACCCTACCCATAATGACTATAGTCCATAATAATGAGATGTATGTACCATGGCCATATCATCTATAGTCTGTAATAATGAGATGTTATGTACCCAACCCATATTGTCTATAGCCCGTAATAATGAGATGTTATGTGCCCTACCCATATCATATATAGTCCATAATAATGAGATGTTATGTACACTACCTGTATCGTCTATAGTACGTAATAATGAGATGTTAGGTACCCTACCCATAATGACTATAGTCCATAATAATGAGATGTTATGTACCCTACCCATGTCATCTATAGTCCGTAATAATGAGATGTTATGTACCCTACCCATATCATCTATAGTCCGTAATAATGAGATGTTATGTACCTACCCATATCATCTATAGTCCGTAATAATGAGATGTTATGTACCCTGCCCATATCGTCTATAGTCCGTAATAATGAGATGTTATGTAACCTGCCCATATCATCTATAGTCCGTAATAATGAGATGTTATGTACCCTACCCATAACGACTATAGTCCATAGTAATGAGATGTATGTACCCTACCCATATCATCTATAGTCTTTAATAATGAGATGTTATGTACCCTACCCATATTGTCTATAGTCCATAATAATGAGATGTTATGTACCCTATCCATAACAACTATAGTCCATAGTAATGAGATGTATGTACCCTGCCCATATCATCTGTAGTCTGTAATAATGAGGTGTTAAGTACCCTGCCCATATCATCTATAGTCTGTAATAATGAGATGTTATGTACCCTGCCCATATCATCTGTAGTCTGTAATAATGAGATGTTATGTGCCCTACCCATATCATCTATAGTCAGTAATAATGAGATGTTATGTGCCCTACCCATATCATCCATAGTCCGTAATAATGAGATGTTAAGTACCCTGCCCATATCGTCTATAGTCTGTAATAATGAGATGCTATGTACCCTACCCATATCGTCTGTAGTCCGTAATAATGAGATGTTATGTACCCTACCCATTTCATCTATAGTCCGTAATAATGAGATGTTATGTGCCCTACCCATATCATCTATAGTCCGTAATAATGAGATGTTATGTGCCCTACCCATATCGTCTATAGTCCGTAATAATGAGATGTTATGTGCCCTACCCATATCGTCTATAGTCCATAATAATGAGATAATATCTACCCTACCCATAACGACTGTAGTCTATAATAATGAGATGTATTGTACCCTACCCATATCATCTATAGTCCATAATAATGAGATGTATTGTACCCTACCCATATCATTTATAGTCCGTAATAATGAGATGTAGTGTACCCTACCCATATCGTCTCTAGTCCATAATAATGAGATGTTATGTACCCTGCCCATATCATCTGTAGTCTGTAATAATGAGATGTTATGTAACCTACCCATATCATCTATAGTCCATAATAATGTGATGTTATGTACACTGCCCATATCATCTATAGTCCGTAATAATGAGATGTTATGTACCTACCCATATGATCTATAGTCCATAATAATGAGATGTTATGTACCCTGCCCATATCATCTGTAGTCTGTAATAATGAGATGTTATGTAACCTACCCATATCATCTATAGTCCATAATAATGAGATGTTATGTACCCTGCCCATATCATCTGTAGTCTGTAATAATGAGATGTTATGTACCCTACCCATATCATCTATAGTCCATAATAATGAGATGTTATGTACCCTGCCCATATCATCTGTAGTCTGTAATAATGAGATGTTATGTACCCTACCCATATCATCTATAGTCCATAATAATGAGATGTTATGTACCCTACCTATATCATCTAAAGTCAATAATAATGAGATGTTATGTACCCTTACATGTCATCTATAGCCCGTAATAATGAGATGTTATGTACACTGCCCATATCATCTATAGCCCATAATAATGAGATGTTATGTGCCCTACCCATATCATCTATAGTCAGTAATAATGAGGTGTTAAGTACTCTGCCCATATCATCTATAGTCCATAATAATGAGATGTTATGTACCCTACCCATATCATCTGTAGTCTGTAATAATGAGATGTTATGTGCCCTACCCATATCAACTATAGTCAGTAATAATGAGATGTTATGTGCCCTACCCATATCATCTATAGTCCGTAATAATGAGATGTTATGTACCCTACCCGTATCATCTATAGTCAGTAATAATGAGATGTTATGTGCCCTACCCATATCATCTATAGTCCGTAATAATGAGATGTTAAGTACCCTACCCAAATCATCTATAGTCCATAATAATGAGATGATATCTACCCTACCCATAACAACTGTAGTCCATAATAATGAGATGTTACCCTACCCATGTCATCTATAGTCTGTAATAATGAGATGTTATGTACCCTACCCATATCATCTATAGTCAGTAATAATGAGATGTTATGTGCCCTACCCATATCGTCTATAGTCCATAATAATGAGATGATATCTACCCTACCCATAAAAACTGTAGTCCATAATAATGAGATGTTACCCTACCCATGTCATCTATAGTCTGTAATAATGAGATGTTATGTGCCCTACCCATATCATCTATAGTCAGTAATAATGAGATGTTATGTGCCCTACCCATATCGTCTATAGTCCATAATAATGAGATGTTATGTGCCTACCCATATCATCTATAGTCAATAATAATGAGATGTATGCACCCTGCCCATATAGTCTATAGTCTGTAATAATGAGATGTTATGTACCCTACCCATATCATTTATAGTACCCTACCTATATCGTCTATAGTCCTAATAATGAGATGTTATGTACCCTACCCATGTCATCTATAGTCCGTAATATTGAGATGTTATGTACGCTACCCATATCATCTATAGTCCATAATAATGAGATGTTATGTACCCTACCCATATCATCTATAGCCTGTAATAATGAGATGTTATGTGCCCTACCCATATCATCTATAGTCTGTAATAATGAGATGTTATGTACCTACCCATATCATCTATAGTCCATAATAATGAGATGATATCTACCCTACCCATATCATTTATAGTCCATAATAATGAGATGCTATGTACCCTACCCATATCATCTATAGCCTGTAATAATGAGGTATTATGTGCCCTACCCATATCATCCATAGTCTGTAATAATGAGATGTTATGTACTCTACTCATATCATCTGCAGTCCATAATAATGAAATGTTATGTACCCTACCCATATCATCTATAGTCCATAATAATGAGATGTCATGTACCCTACCCATATCATCTATAGTCCGTAATAATGAGCTATGTACCCTGCCCATATCGTCTGTAGTCCGTAATAATGAAATGTTATGTACCATGCCCATATCGTCTATAGTCTGTAATAATGAGATGTTATGTACCCTACCCATATCATCTATAGTCCGTAATAATGAGATGTTATGTACCCTACCCATAATGACTATAGTCCATAATAATGAGATGTTATGTGCCCTACCCATGTCATCTATATTCCGTAATAATGAGATGTTATGTACCCTACCCATATCATCTATAGTCCGTAATAATGAGATGTTATGTACCCTACCTATATCGTCTATAGTCCGTAATAATGAGATGTTATGTACCCTACCCATAATGACTATAGTCCATAATAATGAGATGTTATGTGCCCTACCCATGTCATCTATAGTCCGTAATAATGAGATGTTATGTACCCTACCCATATCATCTATAGTCCGTAATAATGAGATGTTATGTACCCTACCCGTATCATCTATAGTCCGTAATAATGAGGTGTTATGTGCCCTGCCCGTGTCATCTATAGTCCGTAATAATGAGATGTTATGTACCCTACCCATATCATCTATAGTCCATAATAATAAGATGTTATGTACCCTACCCATATCATCTATAGTCCGTAATAATGAGATGTTATGTACCCTACCCATATCCTCTATAGTCCGTAATAATGAGATGTTATGTACCTACCCATATCATCTATAGGCCGTAATAATGAGATGTTATGTACCCTACCCATATCATCTATAGTCCGTAATAATGACATGTTATGTACCTCTCCATATCATCTATAGTCCATAATAATAAGGTGTTATGTACCTACCTATATCATCTATAGTCTGTAATAATGAGATGTTATGTACCCTGCCCATATCGTCTATAGTCCGTAATAATGAGATGTTATGTAACCTACCCATATCGTCTATAGTCCGTAATAATGAGATGTTATGTAACCTACCCATGTCATCTATAGTATGTAATAATGAGATGTTATGTATCCTACCCATATCATCTATAGTCCGTAATAATGAAATGTTATGTAACCTACCCATATCGTCTATAGTCTGTAATAATGAGATGTTATGTGCCCTACCCATATAATTTATAGTCCATAATAATGAGATGTTATGTATCCTGCTCGTATCATCTATAGTCCATGATAATGAGATATTATGAACCATACGCATATAATTTATAGTCCATATTAATGAGATGTTATTTACCCTACCCATATTGTCTATTGTCCGTAATAATAATATGTTATGTACCCTACCCATATCGTCTATAGTCCATAATAATGAGATGTTATGTACCCTACCCATATCATCTATAGTCCATAATAATGAGATGTTATGTACCCTACCTATATCATCTATAGTCCATAATAATGAGATGTTATGTGCCCTACCCATATCATCTATAGTCCATAATAATGAGATGTTATGTACCCTACCCATAGCATCTATAGTCCATAATAATGAGATGTTATGTACCCTACCCATATCATCTATAGTCCATAATAATGAGATGTTATGTGCCCTACCCATGTCATCTATAGTCCGTAATAATGAGATGTTATGTACCTACCCATATCATCTGTAGTCCATAATAATGAGATGTTATGTACCCTACCCATATCGTCTATAGTCCATCTCTGCACTTTGTGAATCATTCAGTAACAAAGGAGACACAGTGTTGTGGTGTTCTGTCTCACTTTATCACTGCTCTCCAACATTTAAAAGTCACACATTTTTCTCTCCTGTATACTCTGTGAAATGCCTAGACGTTCTTATCTAGAATACGCCAAAAAGTAATGGTATGTCACACAATTTAATTATGTCTTGTTTATGTCATGCTTTTGTATTCATTTCAAGGCTCAGGGTTTTGAAATGTTTTATACTTTTCTAGAACATAGTGATAGCTCATCAGAAAGTATATTTAAGTAAGCTTCAAAGCTGTCCCCTTTAGAGCTTTTCAAGCTGCATCATTATAATTAACCAAAGGAACAGCTTTAACAGGTGGGATTTCCTAAATAATTAATTATTATATCCTGATATTCCATATTATATTAATGTATCCAAATAATTCTACATGTTTTTATTTTGAGTCTCTCTTCTTTAATTCTCCTCGAACATACATAAACAGGATATCTCTGCCCCACTTTTACAAAATGAAGCATAGTCATTCACAACTACCTTGCAAAGCTTTGGGAAACTATTAGTTTATCCATTCCTTAGCTTACCCTTATGTGTGGTGTTTCTGTAATCTTTTCACAAATAATTTCAACACTATCCTTATAAGAGGGTTTACGTTTATTCTTGCATCACTTACTTCTTTCTGATCTGTGCAAAATTAATCAGACCTTGGAAAGTTTTCTTTTTACTAAAATAAATATATCATGTAAGATGTTATAAGATGCCTCCTTGATTACACTCTAACCTGTGAAAAATCTCACAAATACTAGCTACAACCATTAACCTTCTATCTGTGCACAATGTCCTTATTTTTAACATATGTCACTCGTTCTTCTCTGACATAGATGACAAGCAGGTGGGATATTTTGTTTAGATGCTTTAATACATAAAAACACATCAGGATGGATAGCAGCATCATAAAATATAAACAAACTAGTTAACAGACAGACGTTATATACATACATGCTTACATCTCAACAGCTAACTACAAAATGGCAGTCAGGCTCGCACATGCTCAGTAGTTATACACTTGTGCAAGCCCTTGGATAGCTACTTAAAGATATATACACACACATTGTTCTACATCCTCCCTCTTAAAAAGATTGTCTTTTGTAAAAACATCAGAGTTAGACATGCATTACTATAGACATTAGAAACAAAACACAATGCTCATGCCCAAGTTGCCTTGTGTCTGTTACAAAGTTTAAAGATGTAACCATATCTTGTAACATAAGTCTGGTCTAAATTTAGCAATAAGAACAGTCTTCAGTGAACCACTTATATCAGGAACTTCTGAATTCATCACAGGATGGGAATATTCTCTGGAACTTTCTCTGGAACTGGAACACTAGATAACTCACTCTAAGATAAAGAGTCTTTCTCACAGGCTATGTACTGTGGTATAGGCTCAGACACCAGTATTAAATGTTTATGATTCCACCTAAACTCTGCTTCTTATATTCTTCACAACACCATTCCAATCATAACCTCTGGGCATTTGCATCCTTACCACTTCTCCTTCTCGTAATGGATTGTGTGGTTTGCTGGTTTTATTGTAGTAGAACTTCTGGGTTACATGCTTCTTAAACAGATTGGTTTCCACTGGCCTGTTGTTCTTGACACATGGAACCAACAATTGACTATTAACTGGTAGTATGGTTCAGGTTTGTCTCAACAGAAGTCTCTGAGCAGGTAAACCAAGATGTTCATCATGAGGAATAGTTCTGAAATTCAAGAGATTCAGGAAAACATCACTATTATCTCATTTTGATTTCTCTAGTAACTGTTTTGCACTTTGAACTGCACATTCTGCCAAACCATTTGACTGCAGGTACTCAGGGCTACTTGTGACATGAGTAAAGTCCCATTCTTCATCAAATCTTTTGAACTGTTGGCTTGTAAACTGAGTGCCATTGTCAGAAATAACTTTGTGTTAACTATCATGTACTGCAAAATCACACTTCATCTTATTAATGACAGTACTGGATGCTGGTTAGGAAGTAAGTCAATCTTGAACCAATTGGAGTAAGAGTCTACTAACACCAAATAATGTTGGCCATTCCACTTGAAGATGGTGGCTACTGTCAACCAAGGTAGTGCAGGACTCTGGTTTAGATGAAGTGGTTCCTTCTGTTGATGTGGCTTAGTACTATTACACATGTAACAAGATGAAAGTGAACTCTCAATGTCTAGTGACATAGAAGGCTAAAATATTATCCCTTTCACCGTTCTTTTAGTAGAATTGGGTCCTAGGTGATCACGAGGTAAAATAATAATGTACTCTGGTTACAAGGACTGTGGAACAATTACTTTCAGACCTTTTATAATAATATCTTTTCAGACAAAATGTCATCTCTGTATGGAAAATAAGTTTGCACTTCTTGAGGTAAACTAGATTGCTTTGACAGCCATCCTTGTTAAATAAAGTGGTTGAGCCTCTGTAAAACTGGATCTGTGGCTGTGTGATCTCTCAGCTCATTAAGACACATCGAAGAAAAATTTCTCACTTCCATGACTTCAAAATCAAGATTCTCATTCTCATGCTGTCCTGCGTTTTTTCTGGGCAATCTGGATAATGTATCAGTAAGATGAAGTTTCCCTTTCTTGTAGACAAGATTGAAATTATACTTTTGCAATCTCAGCATCATGCATTGCAGTCTGGCTGGAGCTGAATACATAGGTTTTCTCAAGATAGTGACTAGAGGCTGGTGGTCTGTTTTGATCTGGATAGATCTACCATAAACATAATCATAGAATTTCAAACATGCAAACACAATTTCCAAAAGCTCTTTCTCAGACTGGGCATACTGCTTCTCAGTTGGGGTAAGAGTTCTCGATGCATAGGCAACAGGTTGCTCCTCTTGTAGATAGACTGCATCAAGATCAAATTTCAAAGCATCACATGAAAATGCAACTGGTTTGTGAACATCATAATTTCTAAGAGTTGGTGGACTAGCAATTCTCTGTTTCAGGACATCAAATGCTATTTGGCGCTGTTTTAAACAAGACCAGGATACTTCTTTATGTGTCAGCTCTCTGAGTGGTGCTGAAAGTTAGCTCAAGTCTGCAATGAACTTAGATAGTTAGCCATGCCAAGAAAACATTGTTGGGACTGAACATTGTTTGGAGCTGGCATCTCAAGAATGGCTGTTTGCTTTGAAGGGGCTGGTCATAGGCCTGTATTGGTAAATAAACAATCAACATAAGTAACTTCTTGTAGACTAAATTTGCATTTCTGTTGATTGAGCTTAAGATTTACTTGATATGCTCTTTCTAGAACTTTTTTGAGGTTTCTGTCATGTTCAGCTTCACCATTACCTCCTACTAATACGTTATCTACTATAATAGCACAAGGATACTCAGAAATAAATTGCTCCATTGCATGCTGAAATTCTTCACTTGCAGAATTTATCCCAAATGGCATTCTTAACAATTTGTACTCTGCCAGAGTACAGAAAGTAGTGAGCAATGATGATTTCTTGTCAAGCTGAATTTTCCAAAATGAACTCTTTGCATCTAAGACAGAAAAAATGGTGGCATGAAGGCTGCGACTTCTTCAACTGTGCATATTGGATGATGAGGTCTTTTTAGTGCTTTGTTCAAATCTTGTGGATCAATACATATTCTTATGTCATCTAAGGTTTTCTTATGAGCTATCACCATGGAAGATACCCATTCAGTTGGAGCTGCAACTGGACAAATCACACCTTGTCATACCATTTTATCTAGCTCAGGTTTGACTCTGTCCTGCATGGCTATTGGAATGTTACATGCTGGCCTGATAACTGGACCAACCTCTGGATCTAACATCATGGAGTACACAAATGGAAGTCTGCCTAATTTGTCTTCGAAATGATCAACAGAGGTAGAAAAAATGTATTGGGTGAAATTAGAGTAGTGGTCTTTCAAGCTAACTTGGTGGACTTCCTTATTAAATGAAAGCAGTCCCATTCCCAAACTGTCTCTGAGCCTTAATAATGACCAAACTTGCCTCTTGACCACATAAAATAACAAGTCATAGCATCTTCCAGCAGAGTAACATGAAAGCACTACTGCGCCTTCAGTCTAAATTTCTTCACTTATATAAGCAACAAGCTTTGGATACTTTGCCAAATCAAGCCTTTCACCATGACACACCCTAGCAAATGTTTCTGTTGACATAACATTGCACTTTTAAAATGTGTCAACTTTGAGCTCTATGGGCTTGCCATTTATCCGAACAGTACAAAATACTTCATTATTTGCCCTTAAATCTACTGCATTGACTGTTTCATGAAGTACTGACATACCATCAACATAATGACTAGGGTGGCAGCTCTCTAATTGATCACCTTATTTCTTAAAATGTTCCCATTTAATAAAAGAATGTGGGCTTTTTGATTTATCAAACATTTTCAAATTATTCCATTTATTGCATTTGTGGCATTGCTGACCTAAAGCTAAACATTTTTTTCCATTTTAGATTCATGACTTCCATCACAGTTAAGACAGCTGGCAATGAAACTGGGTTGGGGCTCATGTTTTGAGTTTGCTGACTCACTCTTATGCTTCACTGAGACTTACGTACTGACAAAAAACAAAACTAGTGAAAGCAAAAAAAAAAAAGAGAGCGGATTTGTAGAACTAAACTCCTTTATTGGCAAGCGCTTTCACTGGCAAAAGGTAAGCCATCTTCTTCAGACCATCAAAAAACATACAAGATACAATCCCATGTGAAAAGGAATGCCTTTTATACACAGTGTTAGTCTAATCAAGCAATCAATTAATTAAGTAAAAAACAATCAACAATAAAAAACCAGAAGTAACCATTTGTTTGCTGAACCAGAGATTTGTTTTACATAGGTTTTTCTAAAACCAGTAAACCTTAGACAATAAACTTTCTCAAACCTAATTTATCTCAATATTAAAAATACCAAATCACCCAGCCTTGTGATGGTAACATATTTACTTTAAAATTACTAAATTTTTAAAACCATGTATATTAAAAGATCCTAAATGGATCTATTTATTCAAAAAGGCTTGTAATGCTTATCTAGCTAAGGCTTTTATTTTGAGTAAACATTTGATAGATACATATTCATTTACACCTAGCATAATATAAGCCATGGTACGGATCTGCCATGCCAGTTCTATTTCCTCGAGTTTAAGTTGCCATGGGCCACCCCTGCTGCTACGGTCTACTTTTTGCAAGACAATAAAACTGAACTTATTAGAATTGGCATGGCAGAGCCATACCATGGCTTATATTATGCCGGGTTTAAATGAATATGTATCTATCAAATGTTTACTCAAAATAAAAGCCTTAGCTAGATCAGCATTACAAGCCTTTTTGAATAAATAGATCCATTTAGGATCTTTTAATATACATGGTTTTAAAAATTTAGTAATTTTAAAGTAAATATGTTACTATCACAAGGCTGGGTGATTTGGTATTTTTAATATTGAGATAAATTAGGCTTGAGAAAGTTTATTGTCTAAGGTTTACTGATTTTAGAAAAACCTATGTAAAAAAAATCTCTGGTTCAGCAAACAAATGGTTACTTGTGGTTTTTTATTGTTGATTGTTTTTTACTTAATTAATTGATTGCTTGATTAGACTAACACTGTGTATAAAAGGCATTCCTTTTCATATGGGATTGTATCTTGTATGTTTTTCGATGGTCTGAAGAAGTTGGCTTACATTTTGCCATGAAAGCGCTCACTAATAAAGGAGTTTAGTTCTACAAATCTACTTCACTGAGACTGTACGAACTCTGGAATTTGCTAGAAAGTTCTGGCGTTTACCAGTGAGTGCTGGAGGGGCTACAGTTGCTGCCCTTTTCTTGGAGCTGTTTCTTTAAACAGCTTTATCACTGTGCCTCCTAGACCTGTTCTCATTTCTAAGCATATTTGTATAGTTTTCTATGAGCTTGTATATCTGACAAATCTCTGTGGCCTTATTCAAAGTTAAATCACTATCACAAAGCAAAATCGTTCTCACAGTATCATCTTTTATACCAAACACAAGTCTGTGTTTATCAACCAATCCTTTAAATCACCAAATCTGCACATTTTAGCCTTATTTCTCAGGTCAGTTTTATATGTTGCAAAAGATTCACCAGACTTTTGATCTCTTATGCAAAATAAGTGCCTTTCCATTGTAACATTTGTCCAGGGGTTACTCATTTCTCTAAATTTACATTTTAAGCACTCAGGGTCCTCCCTTGACTCAGCCGGTACAACAATATGATTGTTTTCCCCCTCTCTTGTATAGGTAGCAGGTGCATACACAAATGAATGTTCCCTTTCTATGGCTTCTGACCCAGCAAAAAGAATGAATGCCTTTGTATGGTCATCTTTATCAAAAAATGCAGCCTGTATGAAAATGTACTCTTGCTCAAACACTCTCCAGTTCTCAGAAATATTACTGTCAAACACAAGTGCACTGGATTTTCAAATCCATCTGCCATGCCCACAAAGCATACACATGCACACAGAAAATATGGCCCTTGTAATTACATATGAACAAACTGTTTTGTGAGCTTGTCATAACATTCAAATGCACAATAAACTCTTCAAAATACTGTACTTTGCGAAATATGCTCTGTAATGGCTGTATTCTGTGAAACAGCTTTACTGTAACACTGCACAAACATGCGAACCCTTTATACACTTCTGATATCTCGGATATCTTCCATTAATATGAAAAATAAGGATTCACTAAGCATGTATTGAAAAATGCAGTCATTTCCCTTTATTTTATTAATTTTATGCAATTCAGACTTTATTTCAAACATTTTCCATAGTAATTTGAATATTTTTACCAATATCATACATATCGGTTTATGTGAATATTGTTTAGAACAATCTGTGGGCCTTGTTTCATATTTTGTGAATAAGAAATAGTGCTGGGGAAGTTTTAATGCCTGAAATTCGTTTTTGACCTATTTTCTGAAGTATACGTACAGTAGGGACGAGTTACTCCTTCATATTCCACCAGTTCGAAGCAAGTGCCTTAAGTGGTTTTAGCCATGCCGCCTCTAACACCATGTCCTTTAGACATGCCATTCTGGCACCACATCACTCATCCTTCTCTAACATAGATGACAAGCAGATGGAGTATTTCATTTAGATGCATTAATATGTAGAAACACATCAGGATATATAGCAGTATCATAAAATATAAACAAACTGGTTAACAGACATACCTTATATACATAAATGCTTACATCTCAACAGTTAACTGCAAAATGGCACTCAGGCTCACATCTGCTCAGTATTTATATACCTGTGCAAGCCCTTGGATAGCTTCTTAAAGGTACATATACACACACACATTGATCTACAACATATAATGCAGAAATATCCCTTACCATCATCAATACTGCAATACTGTGCCCACTGACTCAACATTCAGAATGACATCATTTCACTTATTCCTTCAATATGAATTCCTTAGAGTTTACAAGTTCATTCTGAAGACTAAAAAATAGCTTGAATGCCAGTAACATTATGTGTTAGTATGTTTAAAGAGCCAAGGAAATGTCTGTTTTCTACTTTAAAATCTTAGAGTTAAAACAAGTGACTTGCAAGACACCATTAACAGTGTGAATGTAACACATAAAGCAATCATTGTACCTTTTAATTTTCAAAGTTAGACAACATTAACAAAATGACATATATCATGTTTTACCTCACCTAGAGAATCATATAAATATGAATATTAATACATAACTTCAGGTTTTTAAAACAAAGTACCTACAACTGACTAGTAAGCATTCAGTTTAAAAGCATTCAAATATTTAAAGTAACAGTAACTATAAAAAGTTATTAGCAAAAGATGGTATTAATAGGTTCATAGGTTCATACTAGGCTATCTGCCCTAGGGCATTTATAAGCCTAGCCAGAGTGTGTGTGGCTTTCACCACCCCTTAGGACGAGAATAATATACCCATTAGTTTGCTGTGCCTCTGTCCAGCAGTGATACAGAGATGATTCCCGGGGTAAACCTACGATCTCCCATCCACTCGTCAAGATTTCTCTTGAACAGAGTCAGTGAGGGGCTCTGCCTCACTTGGACTGGGATTCTGTTCCATAGTGTAGGGAGTCTCTGGGTGATGAATCTGTCCCTCCAGCACGTCCTATTTATATCCGTGTTGAGGTTTAAGTCTCTTGCTCGTGGCTCTGGTGGATTTGGATTTTTGAGGTGGAGCATGTCCATTAATTCCGGGTTGGACATGGCCTTGTATGTCAGGCACAGATCACCTCTGAGCAGATGGTATGCGACTGAATAGAGCTGGAGTTTCTTCAGTCGGGCATCGTATGACATATGTTTGAGCCCCTTTATCCTTTTGGTGAGGAACTTTTGGGGTCTTTCCAACTGCTGCAGGTGTCGGGTAAGGTACATTCGAATGGGGCGTTGTACTCAATCATTGGTCTGATAAGTGAAGAGTACAGGGTACAATGACCTCTCCTGATCTGGATGTGAATCCCTTCATGATCAGGTGGGCAATGTAGAAGGTCTTCCTAACCACTTTGGCAATGTGAGTGTCAAAAGAGAGGTTACTGTCAACTTGGGTCCCCAGGTCCCTGATAACTTCTTCCGTGTTTAATGGATTACCACTTATGTGGTAATTAGGGCGTTACCTTGTTTTTCCCAAAGGGTATGACTATACATTTTTGGCATTTAGCTTAAGGCCATGGCTCTGGCACCAGTTATCCATTTCTATGAGACCTTTCTGGAGGATGTCTGTGTCTGATGGAGTGTTAATTATGGTGCCCAGTTTGCAGTCATCTGCAAATTTTGTCAGCCACAATCCCCCTATGTTTGCCTGCACTTCAGAAAAATAAATGCTGAACAAGAGGGGCCCAGGACTGAGCCCTGTGGGACACCGCTCGTGACCGGCTTAGAGTCTGACATGGCACCAGCAACTCTAACCCTGTGTGTTCTGTCCTTGAGCCAGTTTGCAACCCATCTTGTGACATATGGGTTTACATCTAAGCTGGTGAGCTTTTCTATGATGCCCGAGTGGGGTATTGTGTCAACGCTTTTGCTAGGTCAAGGTAGGCTGTGTGAACTGCCTTACCCTCATCAATGGCCTTAGTGACTGTTTGAAAAAGTCGACCAAGTTCAAGAGGCAGGATCTGCCCTTGACAAAGCCAAATTGGGTAGGATCCAGTGTCTGTAGGTCCCCAATGTCTTTATTTATGAGTTCCATTATGATCCTCTCCATAGCTTTGCAGACAAGGCTCGTCAAGCTTATGGGGCGGTAATTTCCAGGGTCCGTAGAAGCACCGCCTTTGTGGAGTGGGACCACAGTTGCCATACGCCATTCTTTGGGTACGTATCCTGTAGTAAGGCTAAGATTAAACAGCAGCCTTATGTGTGGGTTTAGTTCCTCATTGAGTTCGTGTAGCACACAGCCGGGGACACCGTCTGGTCCCATTGATGCTGTGTTTTTTGCTTTAGAGAGAGCAGCTCTATTAATAAAGATATTTGTTTTGTTATTTTAGTAAGCTGTTTCAGAATGAGTAAAAAAACTATCATAAAACATATATACTATGGGTGTTATTATAGCAATAACCCATTCCTGGGTGTGGGTAATGCTGGATTTACCAATGTTTTTTGTTGTTTGGTCACGAGGGCGAAACCCGAGTGGCCAAACAAAGACAACCATGGGTAAATCCAGCATTCCGCACATCCAGAAGCGGGTTATTGCTATTATACAATGACATTATTTAAGAAAAAATAATTACTTTTCTTAAATAATGGCATTGTACAATACCTCCTTGCGGCCCTTCTGCAGCTGTCTGGTATTCTGTGGCAGTTCTGATGTACTGCGCGTGCGTATGCTTATGCAGTACATCAGAGCTGTGGGCAAAAGCAACAGAGAAAGCAAGATCTCCGTTGCTTTTTACAAACTGTCTCACTATGTTAAAGGAGTTTAACATAGCGAGACAAGCAACAGGCTGAGGCCTATGCTGCTGCTGCTGCTAATAAACCATGACCAAGAAGGAGAAGAGTTTTCAGACCCTGTTTAACTTATTATAGTCTGAATGTGGAAATTAAAGAAATTTAAAGAAATGCCAATCCTTTCAAACTACACACTCTAGGGACCTAAACCTTGTCACCACAATAAACCGAACATGCTGGAGGGATAGATTCCTGTCCCAGAGACTTCCAATACTCTGGAACAGACTACCTGTCTATGTCAAACAGAGCTCCTCATTAGCACTCTTCAAGAAAAATCTTGATGATTGGATGGGAAATAGGAAATTCACCCTGGGGATCACTTCTGTGGCTCTGCTAGACAGGGGCACAGGAAAATAATTTTCTTGGATGACAAAAGCCAGGGTACCTTTTTGGCTAGGCTTATATAGGCCCTGAGGTCAATAGCCTAGTACCTACCTATGAACGTATGAACCTATGAACCTCTGAAATTATAAAGACCTACATGATTGATAGAGACCCACTACAGGAACTCTGCAATCTCTGTCATCCTCAACACAGACCCAGGGCAAACTGAGAGGAACCAATACAAGTGGGGACAAAGGTATGTGTAGCATTTAGAATCTTAGCTACAGGAACCTTCCAGAGACCAACATACTGGGGTTGTCACAGGCATCAACATCCAGGATCCTCCATCAATTCCTGAATGCTACGCTCCAACATGCCAGTGACCACATATATTTTCCCATACTCCTGAGGACAGGGCCATGAATATGAAAAAGTTCTACCCTGTAGCACACTACCCTGAAGTACTGTGTGCCATATACTGTACACATATAGAAATCAAGGCACCACCTGGTGAACAGGGAAGGGTCTACATAAATAGAAAGGGCTTCCACTCCATTTGTTAGTATGTTCTCAAAATTAATTAAATAAATACATCTTTCAATTTTTTGAGATAACATTCCAGAATCCATTTATTAAACGTTTACAACTTGATTATCATAAGTGGCCTTAATTTAGTCATTTATATCATATACTTAATGCATACAAAGCAGTACGCATCTGCAACAAAGTATGGTATGACCTAGAAAGCTGTATCAAAGTATGATGTGAGCCAGAAAACTGTAACAAAGTATGGTGTGAGCTTGAAAGCTGTAACAAAGTATGGTGTGAGCTTGAAAGCTGTAACAAAGTATGGTGTGAGCCAGAAAACTGTAACAAAGTATATTGTGAGCCTGAAAGATGTAACAAAGTGTGGTGTGAGCTTGAAAGCTGTAACAAAGTATGGTATGACCTAGAAAGCTGTATCAAAGTATGATGTGAGCCAGAAAACTATAACAAAGTATGGTGTGAGCTTGAAAGATGTAAAAAAGTGTGGTGTGAGCCAGAAAACTATAACAAAGTGTGGTGTGAGCCTGAAAGCTGTATCAAAGTATGATGTGAGCCAGAAAACTGTAACAAAGTGTGGTGTGAGCCAGAAAACTGTAACAAAGTCTGGTGTGAGCCTGAAAGCTGTAACAAAGTATGATGTGAGCCAGAAAACTGTAACAAAGTGTGGTGTGAGCCTGAAAGATGTAACAAAATGTGATGTGAGCTAGAAAACCATAACAAAATTTGATATGAGCCTGAAAGTTATAACAAAGCATGATGTGACAGAAAACTGTAACAAAATATAATGTGAGCCAAAAAGCTATTATTTCTGGAAGGCATGCATGCATTTACTGAGTGTTACCTCCAAGAAAACATGCATCTTGTGTGAAGAGCATTTGCATGTCAGTAAAAATTTTGAAAGAATGTATAACACATAGATGCACTGAACAAATGAAAGAAAGAAAATAGTTTGGAGTCATAGAGTATTCTGGATAAAGATACAAATAACTCCAAAAGACGAGAAGAAGTAGAGAAAGAAGAACAAAGAGGCGTTGGAAGAAAATAGCGCTGCAACAGTCAGTTAAGCAGAGATTAACATTCAAACATAAGTGAAGTCTGAAAAAAGTAATGACTACTACATATCTGAATGAGATTAAGTCAATGAAGCACTGAAGCAAACTATGATACTTAGGACACTGAAAAAGAAAGAAGAGGGATAAACCATAAAAAAGTGCAAAAATAAAATTAAGTCTTATAGGTTCATAGGTGTGTACTAGGCTAATGACCCTGGAGCCTTTACAAGCCTAGCCCATAGGTTTACCCTGGCATCATGCCACCCGACATTAGTTCCCAGTGCCTCTGTCGAATAGAGCCACTGGAGTGATCCCTGGAGTGACTTTTCTATTTCCCATCCACTCAAGATTTCTCTTGAAGAGGGCCAGTGAGGTGCTCTGTTTAACATGTATGAGAAGTCTATTCCATAGCATGGGCAGTCTCTGGATTATGAACCTGTCCCTCCAGCATGTTCTGTTGATTGTGGTAATGAAGTTGAGGTCTCTGGAGCATGTGGTGTGGAGGGATTGGGATTTCTTTAGATGTAGCATTTCTAACAGAGCTGGGTCAGACATGGCTTTGTAAGTCAAGCAGAGATTGACTCTTAGAGTAGATGATATGAGACAGAGAATAGATTGAGTTTTTTTACTCTGTCCATGTAGGACATGTGTTTAAGGCCTAGGATCCTCTTCATGGGCTACTTTTGTGAACTTTCCAGCTGTTGCATGTGCCTAGTGAGGTACATGCCAAATGAGGCATTATACTTGATGATTGGCCTAATCAGGGAAGAGTAGAGAGAGATGATGACCTCGTTCTTCCTGGATGCAAAAGCCTTGGAATGAGATGTGCCACACAAAAGGACTTTCTGACCACAGTGGCAATGTGGTGGTTGAAGGAGAGGTTGCTGTCAACCTGTGTCCCCAAATCTCTTATAACACCTTCAGTGTTCAGTGGGCTCCCATCGATGTGGTAATTAGTGGGAACTGAGTTTTTCCCAAAGGGGATGATGACGCATGTTTTGGCATTAAGCATAAGGCCATGGTTTCAACACCAGTCACTGGTCTCAGTGAGGCCTTTTTGTAGGATGTGGGATTAATAAGACTAATGATGATGATGAAGATCATTCCTTTGTCACAACTGCTAGAGCAGATATTACTGAATTAGAAGTTGACGCTTCTTCAGATTTATTCTGTAAATATATTCTTGTAATTGGAGATTCAACTATTAGAGGAACTGATACTTACATTTGGAGATAATGAACACTGGATAGCTTTATGCTTGCCAGGAGCAAAAATAAAGGATGTGAGAAGGATGGATCTGTTTTTAATTGTGTTGGTACAAATGATGTCATCTGCAAGGACTCTATCAGTAGGGAACTTACAGCCCTCTTAAATGGCATGGCTTATACAAGTATTAGGACGTATTTTTTCTCAAAATGTATATAGAAAGGAGAGCCAGGTCACAGTGAATGAAAAGATTTTTTGGGTAAATACCTACATGAAAAAAATGCTCAACTTAAAAATTGAAATATGTAAAGCACCCAAGCCTAATTTTGAGGACATGTGTTTAGACAGTATGTCATGCACTTGTCAAGATAAGGGAAGAAAATTATTACAGCAGATATTTTGCAATATTTGACAAACGCAATGCAAGATTTTTGCCAGGTCAAAAATTTAACAGTTCACAGATAGCATCATTTGATGCATTTCTGATGGTTGTCAATGCTAAGAGCATTAAAAATACAATTTTTATTGGAAAATGTATTTATTTATCTATTTAGCTATCTAGCTATTTATTTATTTATGTATTTATTTTAGTAGTCTTTGCTTACCGGGAAAGTCCAACGGGGAAATACTCATTTTCAGCACAGACCCATGGAGAAAAGCTCCATGTGCTTACATTGTATTATACCAAGTTTCAGTTAGACACGGAGTGGTTACATTTCTATTTAAAAACACCAAAAATCTCCAGGAAAGAGTGACAATTGTGCCACGAACACCAGTAACCTCACAAACACTAAGACACAACCACACTCAGATCTGATGAAGTCTGTTAGTTTGAGAATGAAACGCAAATTGTAAATGGTGTTAATAAATTGTTGTTTACTTATCCAGTGGCCGTTTTGTTGCTGTTGCTTGTGTGTGGTTGTTCCTTAGTACATTTCTATTTACATTTATAGACAAACAGTAGTTACATTTCTGTTTACATTTATATACAAACAGTAGTTACATGTATACATTCTAAGATTTTACAGAGGTAGAAATTACTACAGAGAAAGCCCCCGTGCAACTTAATGAATTGTACAGGCAGAGTTATATATAAAAATTATTTTGTCATTTCAGTAAGTGGTTGAGTGTATTCTGTTTAAGGAGAGTATTTGGAGAGTATCATATGGCGAACACAAAATCTCAACCTTGTGATGAGCATGTGCAGGACCAGAACTGGATAAGATGATGTTTTATTTGTGGGAGGACACTATTCCAGAGTTTAGCAATATACTTGGTATAGAACGACTCTTGTACAACATTATTTGACTTATTTGTAAGTAATAAGAATTTGTTACTAGAGCAGAGGTCCTTTGCTGGACAGTAGGTCAGTAATAAGTTATGTAGTACAGGATATTTTTCTGGATGATGAATGAATTTGTGTGTTGTAGTTAGTTGTGAATATGTTAGGTAGTCGTGTAGTTCAAGCCAGTTTAATTGCTTTGAGCTTTGACAGTATTGGGTCCTATGAGGGAAACTGGTGGAAAATTTACCTATTTTATTGTAGCAGGAGGTAAGTTTCTTTGACTATCATTTAAGTTTGTTAGGATAGCAGTGGGGTAGAAGAGAGTCAGCAATAAAAAGGTGGTGGCTAGAGTTTTCCTTGCAGGATCTATAAGGAATTAAATGATCTTATAAAGTGAATCTAGTTTCTGGTGTGTAGATTTAGTGGTGTGCGTACATGCTGGTCATATTGAGACTGTCATCTATTATAATGCCTAGAAGTTTACTGTGAGCTACGGTTTCAGTTACAGTATTATTTGCTGACTGTATGGTAAAAGATTGCTTTTGATTTTGGCAACTTTTTGAGGTAAAGATTTGCTATGATCCCACAAGATTGATGTTGTTATAGTTTGTGAAACATGGTTAAAGAACAATGACTGGAAATCAGTTCTGTCAGGGTATAAATGTTTTTACTGTAACAGACATTCTAACAAAAAAAATCGAGTTGAGGTGTTATTATAGGGATTAAAGACTGTTATTAGACCTGTGATTATTACATGTTCATTGATGACACCAATACTACAGATTATGTAACTGTGACAGTAAAGACGACCCTAGAACATATAACAATTGCTGGAGCGTATAGACCACCAAAGTCAAGTGCTGATCACCTAGAGGAATTCATACATTTCCTGCGTGAAGCACAGGAGGGAAGAATAATATTGGCTGGGGACTTAAATTTACCAGAAACAGACTGGAATAATATTGATTCAGCAACATTAATAAGAAAATTATTCACAATGTATGTTCACGAACAACAGTTCCTTCAGATTGTAACAACTCTATCAGGAAACAGAACATACGAGACATTGTTTGTGTTCCTAAAGAAATTACTCTTACTTCATGTCAAGTTCTACCACTGTTGATGTGCAGTGAACATGGCATTATAAAGGTTCATTTCTTGCTGGATAATTCTGCCAAACTGAAATCTAAGCCAATGCACAGAAGCAAAACAGTCACTATGGAAAACTAAGTGGAGTGAGGTGTTCAGTGGAAAAACTACAGAAGGAATATGAAAAATTTTGAAAGAGCTATTGTTTGAATGCAAAATAAATAAATAAATAAAATAAATAATGTTTAACATCAAGATTTAGGCACACAGCACCAAGAGGATACTTGATTAAGGCAAGAGACAAAATATATAAGAAATGAAAAAGAGGTCAAACTGCAACATTGAAAACTGAAATAAACAAGCTGGACAGACAAATTAAACATAGTGTGAGACAAGCTCAAGAATAATTTGAAGAAAATTTATATAAAGATTTTGAGCATAATAGGAAACAATTTTATAGATACATGATAAGAGTCGAAACATACAGATTTATAAACTGTGTGTATTTTCAGGCACAACAGGTTTTAGGTATATTTACAAACTCTTGTGCAATGCAGTTTGGCTCCACAAAGAGGGTGATGAAGTGTTCTAGTGACATCCACATAACCTCAATTACAAAGAGGGTGATAAAGTGTTCTAGCGACATCCAGGCAATCTCAGATACTGCAATCAACTTAGATTCTCTTGAAAAAGAACTATGCAAACTGGATCCAAACAAAGCCCAGAGTGGAAAAGAAATTAGTAATAATAACTTGAGAATACTTTGGCATGAACTTACAGTGCATTATATCTGTTATTTACTAGGTCATATAAATATGGGGAGATTCCTCATGATTGGAGTCAAGCACTTGTTAAGCCTGACTTTAAGAGAAGGGAAATACGACAAGCACAGAGTCATACAGACCTACAGGTTTACTTTCATGTTGTGGAAAAATAATGGAGAAGATTATATCGGGTAAGTTATTGTCAGAATTGGAAAGGTTGGGACTTGAAACCATGTATCAGCATGCATATGTTGAAAAGTATCACATATAACATCATGTTCTATAACAATATAATAACAGCTATGAATGAAAAATTATGCCATGATGTAATTTTTTTTAATCTTCAGCGTTTGATAATACACAAAACACTGATGAACAACCAGGTATTGATGCACTCCTGATGAAATGGATAACTGCATGACTTGTTAACAGGACATGGCAAGTATCCTACAGCAACTGGACAGATAAAATTCAAGATTACAGTCAAGGTGCCCAAGGTGTCCCACAGCTCTCCGTCCTAGGCCCATTCTTGCTTAAATTGTATATTTCAAGTCTATCTTTTTCATCTACACTCTGTATACAGTTGACTTAAAAATGGGTAAACTGATTATATGTGGTACAGACAGGGCATGTCTGCAAAAGCACTTGATTATATTGACATTTTGAGCACAAGAGAATAATATGCTGATAAATGCTTTCACTTCAGAATCCAGAAATATCACAATCCTGAACTTCACAATCCTGAAGCTCAAAATCCTGAAAACTCAAAATCCTGAATCCCAAAATACTGAAAATTTACAGGACACAAAGAATAATATTCCAGTACAAGGACACACAGACACGCATACACGACAAAGGATAGCACTTTTCACCAAGTATGGGCAGGGGGGCAAGCTCCCCTGCACCCCCCACACCCCCTGCTAATTAAATATATGAACTCCAAGATTGCACTCCACAGAAAAAATGGCAAACATACCATCACGTTTCATGACTGCCTGTTGTAACCTTAGTAATGTTCCCTTTTAACTTGCTATACTATAACCTAACTCATGATAGTGTAGTGAAGTGCAGTCTTGGAGTTAATATATTTAAGTAGCAAGGGGTGTGGGGGGGGTCACAGCCCTCCACATGGGGGTGCAGAGGTGCCTTCCCCTCTGCTTATATGTGGTGGAATGTCATATGGTTTGTGTTGTCTATAGTCAATATATGTATCCTGTGTGTTTTCAGCATTTTGGGATTCAGGATTTTGAGTTTTCAGGATTTTGAATTTTCAGGATTTTGGGCTTCAGGATTATGAAGTTCAGGGTTGTGATATTTCAGGATTCTGAAGTGAAACCTGATAAATACATCAGAGACTAAGCATATGAGATTTGGGACACAAAAACTGAAAGGTGAATATTTAATATAGCACCCAGTAATTGAAACTGTAGATTCATTTAAGGCCTTGGTTTATAGGTAGATCCAGCTTTGAGTTTTTCTAATCAAATCAACCAATTGCTTAATTAAGCAATAACCCACACCTGGGTGTGGGTAATGCTGGATTTACCCACGGTTGGTGTGGTTTGGTCACGAGGGCAAAGCCCAAGTGGCCAAACAAAGACAACCGTGGGTAAATCCAGCATTACCCACATTGAAGTGGGTTATTGCTATTATACAATGACATTATTTAAGAAAAAAAATACTTACTTTTCTTAAATAATGGCATTGTATAATGCCTCCATGCTGCCCTTCCACAGCTGTCTGCTATTCTGCGGCAGTTCTGATGTACTGAGCATGCGTATGCTTACGCAATACATCAGAGCTGTGTGTGGAAGTAACAGAAAAAGCAAGATCTCCGTTGCTGTTTAGAAAGTGTCTCGCTATGTTAAAGGAGTTTAATATAGTGAGACAGCTTTAAAAAAAGACAACTGAGAAAGGAAGATCTCCGTTGCTTTTTTAAAGCTGTCTCACTATGTTAAACTCCTTTAACATAGCGAGACAGTTTCTAAAAAGCAATGGAGATCTTGTATTCTCTGTTGCTGAAACAAAAAAAAAAGACTTATACTAATGGAAAAAGTCCGGGAGACCAGACCTTTTTCCATTAGTATAAGTCTGATTTACAACATGCATGCTGACCAATCAGCGTGCACGTTTTGGAATATTAATGGGGGGGTCATTGTATAATGATACTTATAGAACTATAGGTTGTATAAAAAGATTTATAAAGTCTAGGAAATCAGAAATGATGATGTCATTGTTTATTAATTATATTACACCCAAACTTGAGTATGGAATAACGAGATGGAAACCTTCTAAGAAAATAGATTATGATTAAACTGCAAACAGTACATCAGAAAAATACCAACAGCGTCCATAGATGTGAAATGTAAGTTATTATGAAAGACTGATCTTGTACAGTGCCTCATACAGATATTTAACAGAAGACCTTTTTCAGGTATATTGGGCATTTAGATACAACTACCTCTGGGAATGTTTGGGGTTATCAAAAAGTACTAGACAATCATCAAACAACCTATGTAGAAGTTTCTATAGGAATGAGAAGTGTACTAATTGTTGTAACAACCAGGTATTGATGTACTCCTGATAAAATGGATAACTGCATGACTTGTTAACAGGACAGTGTAGCTGATTACATTAAAGCAAGCACTAGTTTAGATATTTTTAAGAACGACCTGGACACTTATTATGGGAAAACTGTTTTGGTATATTGTCAGGCTAGAAAGGCATTATTGCCTGTGCTTGAAATATTTGTATGTATGCAAAGCCTTCTGAACTTCTGTCATCAAAAGCTGGTTTTCTATCTATTTACACAGAGTTGGCATTTCTGTGCACTAGGACATTACTAAGGTATTCAAAAACAAGAAGCAGAGATCCCTAGCATCTTTTCCACCAAGCTATATTCCTGATAATGGCTACCATCCTTACACTTCATCACATCTATTTTACATTTTACAGGATAAAACAGTACAGGGAGGAGTGAGGGGGTGTACAGTAGCCAGTAGAGGGACTGCATTGGTAAGAGTTTGGATGACTGGAGAGATACAGCCAGTCAGCAGTTAGCCTAGATAGAGCCAATCAGCAGCTAGTCTTGCATCAAATTAAGATTAGGAGATTTCTCCATCCTAATTTAATTTTTTGTTTTCAGATTGGCCAGTTTGTTTTCAGGGTGTAGAGGTAAAGGTTTGAATGCCTGAAGAAATAGATTGAAACAATAAGCAACAAGTCTTGTGTGAAATTAAGATTGGGTGTTTCCCCCACCCTGATTTCAATGTTGGTTTCAAACTGGGCAGTACATTTTCAGAAAGTAGAGTATGGGGGGGGGGGGGTACCAGAGTAGATAAAATCTTAAATGTAAAAAAAAAGTTAAAATAGGATCATAAGAGGTTACTAGGATAACAGCCCCAGGGCCCTTACAAGGCTAGTCAAGTTCAACCCGTGTTCCCAAGGGTATCTGGCTCAAGCAGACACTAAAATCAGCACCTATTGACACAGGTAGAACCCCTGGAGTGAATTTCCGGTTGCCCATCCAATCGATATATTTTTAATTATATTTCAAGTCTAGTTAAAAGTGGACATGAAAAATGAAGATGGTGGGGTGTAAATAAATAGACTACTGTGCAAATACACCAATGTCTGCACTTTTGAACTGGTAAAGAGCTTGTTCAAATCCAGACAGGGATAAACAAGTCTTTTAAAAGCAATTGACTATACAATAATAGAGCACAATGTTATGAATGGGAAGTGAATCTAAACTCACACTAATAATAAAAATAAAAAATACATATAAAAAAATTAGCAACTTAAAATAAAAATACAAATAAAAAATAAACAGTTATCTTAGCAGTTGAAACTGCTATTGCAATATAAATGGTTCAGAAGTCAGATTCAGTATGAGACAATCAGATTACTAGGCTATTGTTGTTTTATTTAGGTCTCTTTTACTTTATGTAATTTTATTTTATTTTATTTACCTAGTCAGACAGTGTTAGGATTCATGAATTAAAAGTGTCCATAATACCACATATAGATGGGGATTGGTTATTAACTAATAGTTATAGGGAACATTTATCAAAATTAAATATTTGCAAAATGACAGAATTTAAAAGGTTATGAGAAACAGAAAAAAACATCTTAAACTCACAATGTGGCACTGGAGCAGCAATCAAGTCAAAACAGATAGACAACGTGTGCGAGTTATTAGATAAATACTTAAACATATGCTTATTTACCTTGTAGGTAGTAACTAGTGTTGTATTAACATTTGCAGTGCTCTAGCAGCAGTAAATACTTTAAATGAGTTTTTATTGCATTTCTTTTGTGTAAAGAAAGTATTAATGTTTTGTCAGGATGATGATGTCACAGTATCTTATACTGATAGGTTAACTGTTTACCACATGGTGTTTTAGAAGCTGTGATCTTGTTTAAGATTTTATGCATCTGAGGAAGTTTATGTTTATTAAACAAAAAAGCGCTTTATGCACTTTACTGAATTGTCTGTTTTGACTTGATTGCCGCTCCACTGCCACATTTGTGAGAATTTAAAAGGTTGCCAAATTAATTAAGAGAAATCTCCTGTAGTTGTTACTTGTAATAACTCAGGTTTAAACAAGATGCAGATATATTGGATGAAATACTGGTGACTCATAGAATGCAGCCTCTCAGCACATGAAATAAATAAATAAACACTACATAAATAAATAAATGTACCGTGTACTAAATGGCATGGTTATATGAAATAAATAAATAAATACTACATAAATATAAATGTACCACGTACTAAATGACATGGTTACATGAAATAAATAAATAAATACTACATAAATATAAATCTACCACGTACTAAATGACATGGTTACATGAAATAAATAAATAAATAAATAAATAAATGTACCACGTACTAAATGACATGGCTACATGAAATAAATAAATAAATAAATGTACCACATACTAAATGACATGGTTACATGAAATCAATAAAAGATTACTACATAAATATAAATGTACCACGTGCAAAATGACATGTTACATGAAATAAATAAATAAATACTACATAAATAAATAAATGTACCATCTACTAAATGGCATGGTTATATGAAATAAATAAATAAATACTGCATAAATATAAATGCACCACATACTAAATGACATAGTTACATGAAAGAAATAAATAAATACTACATAAATAAATAAATGTGCCATGTACTAAATTACATGAAATAAATAAATAAATGTACCACGTACTAAATGACATGGCTACATGAAATAAATAAATAAATAAATAAATAAATGTACCACATACTAAATGACATGGTTACATGAAATAAATAAAAGATTACTACATAAATATAAATGTACCACATGATAAATGACATGGTTACATGAAATAAATAAATAAATACTACATAAATAAATAAATGTATCATGTACTAAATGACATGGTTAAATGAAATAAATAAATAAATGTACCACATACTAAACGACATGGTTACATGGAATAAATAGATAAATACTACATAAATAAATAAATGTACCATGTACTAAATGACATGGTTACATGAAATAAATAAATGTACCACATATTAAATGACATGGCTACATGAAATAAATAAAAGATTACTACAGAAATATAAATGTACCACATACTAAATGACATGGTTACATGAAATAAATAAAAGATTACTACAGAAATATAAATGTGCCACATACTAAATGACATGGTTACATGAAAAAAATAAAAGATTACTACATAAATATAAATGTACCATGTACTAAATGACATGGCTACATGAAATAAATAAATAAATAAACACACCACGTACTAAATGACAGGGCTAACATACAAAGTACAGCTTGATAGCTACACATGTCTAAGCCCAACTGCAGCTAGTAGTCAGTTATGCAGGGGATCAGGCTGCTTCCTTCCTCTCAAGGTGGGAGGGCTGCACTGGTCACTCATACCTCCCCTGACTTATTGAGTGGGCCAGTGCATAGATCTCTAATGAGTTTCAGGTCATCTGTGCCCCAGTCAGAGTTTTAACCCTCTGTGCTATGGAATAACTTATCAGAATTCATGCAGTTACAATTAGTAGACATAAAAATATAGAAGTACATGCAAAGTGGAACAGTGTGTTCTCTGCAAAACTATGAAATTATAAATTTACATGATGGAGTCACAGTTGGTTTCTGGGAAGAGGGAGAGGTCAGGTAAGGCAAACAAATTTAGTAGAAAATCAGGCAAGGAATTTGAAGAAAGATGTAAAACAGCAAGAAATGATGTACAGGATATGTATGTACCAAAGAGTATAAAATAAAAAGGTGTGAAGGCTGGAGAGTAGAAAACACACTTTTATTACCAATAAAATAAATAATTTAGGTAAGTGCTTTCAAGTAACCCTCTTCTTCAGACCTTAATTAAAACTTCTGCAAGCATTCAGTTTTTAAAAAAAATAATGAGAGGTTAAGGGAAGGAGATCTGCGTCATGAAACTGAATATATAGAGTTGAGATGGATCGTTGATTTTAAGGCTTATGTTTCTCCTGGCCTGGACAGCGCTGTTTCTTTAAAACCTCTCTTAAGAAAAAGAGGTTTTCCACATTAATTCTCATTAAGTGTTTTTACTGGTTGTTATTTGTATTTAAACTGAATGTTTGCAGACGTTTTTATTAAGCTCTGAAGAAGAGGGTTACCTCGAAAGCGCTTACCTAAATTATTTATTTTATTGGTAATAAAAGTGTGTTTTTTACTCTCTAGCCACCACGCCTTTTTATTTTATAATATTTATATTTTTTGGGCTTGTTGGTTCCACCACTTTCTTCTTGTTTTATCACAATTTTATTTTGTCTGTTTGGTGGAACCATGGCTGAGAGTGGTATGGCAAGGATGGTTTCTGCCCTGAATAGGGTATCGACTATGCATCTTAATGAAGGAGAAAGGACAGCACAGACTGGAAAATCTGCCACTACAGTTGGTAATTCCGCCAACCCTCTTATCAGCATATCTTTCAGTGAGGATGTATCGCTACTATCAACTACAAATTGAATGAGATATCTGCTTACAGAGCTATTTTAAAGGATTTGGAGGACAAACTCTATGAGCACAAATGTCTCTTGTGGCAGTGCTATCACTTTGAAGCTGCTGTTTTTCATAAAGTGATACCTAGAGGGCTTAGGGTGCTTAAAATGCCCTCTTATGGTGACAATTACCCAGAGCTCTTGAAAAAGTGGCAGGTATTGAACCTGCAATTAAGTATTGACTATATGCTTTTGATTATTGATTAATGACTTCTTTTAACCAGAAGAGGCTTTAGCGAGTGAGATCAACAATCTCACAATTCAGCTTATGGATACATACAAAGGTGAAGTCTACACCCAACTTATGGATGATTTACTACTCAGTGTTTCTCTCTATGAGAGGAAACTTGAAAAAGAAAAAAAACTAAAAAACTCTGAAGGAACTTTGCCGATTTTCGAGCCAGGAACATTTTTCCTGGCCCAGGATAGCTCAGCCAATGGAATTGTCTGTCTGCTCTATGGAGGCGGAACAACTGACTGATGCTAGGAACCATGTTAATGGAAACAGCATGCAGGTAGGAGCACAGCACTCTTTTAGCGACCCTGTTAACAACACCAGTACTACTCCCTACAATCGTAATGCTGACAGTAATATTAGTAAGGCGCCAGAATTGATGCAACAGCCTCCACTTTCCACTAGTAAAGGCGATGATTTTTCTTATGTATGTCATTTTGCTGGGACAGTAGCTAACAACCTTAATCTGAATACTAACTGCAGCTCAGATAAAGCACAGCTTGTGGATACATCGCTGAGCCAACGTAACTTGGAAGTTGAATTGTCTATGTCACTTAAATCAAAACGACAAGACTCATTTCATGAGTCGATAGAACTAGTGGAGCATGGAGAATGAGTCTCCTTGTCCCTGGACAATCAGGCTAAACTTTCTTTTAATGTAAGTAATGTAAATGGTTGTAACACAATGAACACTACTGAGAATGTTGGTCTATGTGTTGACTTAAATGCTGATGTACAGAATAAGTCTGTAGAAAACTGTAATACCCTTTTGATGTCTAGCAATGTACAGGGTAACAACATGGGCTTGTCAAGTACAGAACCTGCTGTTAGACCTAAGGTATTAACAATAGTTAACAATGGCAGTACAAATAAACAGGGTATAGACAGCTCCCATCACTCAGCGTTTTTTAGAGAAGGCCCTACCCATAAGGCAAGATATACAGGTGGGGAGGTCTCAGAGCCGCAGGAGATGAGGGAGGGTACAGTCCAACCCTTCCATCTACAACAAGGATCTGACCACATGCAATCGCGAGTGAATAATCTGATTTTTAACTTGTCTTCTGTGGATTTAACTATAGAACACCTATGTATTTTAATAAGAGGTTTATCATTTGTTCCAGCCAATAAGATGAATTTAGTAGACACAATTTTAGAATTGAATATGTTTGCCAGGAACACAATGCTCAAAACCATTTTTGTGAATGGGGATGTGAATACGTGAATACGTCATACCTAACAATTCTCCTGCTATGGAGGCATTCATAAAGATGTGTGAGGATGACCTAAGAAAATCAGTTAATGAGAGATCCAAGAACTGTTTTTACAATCTCACTATGAAGGAGAGTGAGGCATTAGGGCATAGACTGGGGTTGAACATTTAGTCAACAAGCCTGCTGACAAGGGTGGTGGGATAGTCATCTTCGACACTATGAATTATTTTGAGAAAATGCGTAAGATGTATGATGACAAAGTGTATGCTATACTGCAGAAATTTCAGGTGAATGCTATCATAGATTGATTGAACTTCTACACATATGATTTATTGATGACTGATCAAATTGACTATTCACTATATATGTATTTTTCTGTAGAGCATCCCACTATACCAGTCATATATGGCCTACCTAAGGTTCACAAAGATCCCTTGAATCCCCCCCCTCCGACCCACTGTATCAGACAGAAGATGGCTCACTAGGCCTATGTCTGTATATGTGGAGAAACAGCTTAGACATGTATTGAACACTGTAGAAACTGTAGTGAGAGATAGCAAACAGTTCCTGGAGCAATTGTAAGTTTGGACCAGTCTTAGGAATAATACTGATATTAGCAATGTATTCTTTGTAATGCTAGATGTGAATTCTTTATTCACAGTGATCCCCAATGATGAGGGCATTGAAAATGTAAGACACTTTTTAACCAAGGAAAGTAACTTTTCTAACACCAAGGTCAATAGGATCTGTGCCCCACTGGATTTGAGTCTGGAAAATAATATATTATTTTTTGAAAATGAGTTTTCCCTCCAGAAAGTGGGGGTCACTATGGGTACAGTGTGTGTGAATACATATGCTAACATTGTGATGGCCCAATGGGAGAAAGACATTTTTTTTGCTGTGTCATGTTTGAGCAACATGTCACTTTTTATAAACGTTTTGTTGATGACATCTTTTTTACATGGCATGGTAATGAGGTACAGCTACAGAATTTTGTGAATTTTCTAGGGAATACCACCTCTTATCTGTCTTTTTCTGCATAGTACTCTCAGACTAATATTGATTTCTTAGACAGTTGTTGTTGTGTCTTTCGGCTTTTCCCGGTTAGGGGTCGCCACAGCAGAACTCCGGTCCACTAATGATTGGTAGTTGATTTTTACGTGCTGAGTTACCAGCCCTGACGCACAACCTTCAACGAAGGTACGCCCATTCACGCATGTCTCCACGCAGAAGACACTCTAGCTGAGAATCGAACCGGACAGCGTCTTACTGTGAGGCGACAATGCTACCGCAGCACCACCACCACGTTAATGTGAACAAAAACATGTTTGGTAACATTTCAACTAGGTTACACAGAAAAAGCTGTAGTAAAAACAATATTCTTCATCGCTCCAGCATGCACCCCAGACACATAACTAGGAATATAGTTAAGAATCAAATATTACTTTGTAAGATATTGCATACTGATGGGGGAGTCCTTGAAGAGGCGTTAGATAGTTTGCGTGTAGATCTTAGGACTAGGAGCTACAAAGCCTATGAGATTGATAAGGCTATGGAAGAAGTGAGCTCTCTTGAAAGTAATATAACTAGACTCTAGGGGTTGGGAGGGTGGCCTAATGGTTAAGGTGTTTGCCTTACAAACACAAGGTGCAGGGTTTGAGTCTCACAAGGGATACTTGGCTAGGCTTAAAATGGCTTGCAAGGGCAGTTAGCCTAGTATGAACCCATGAACCTATGAAGGGAGAAAATATGCTGAGATGGTGAATAGGCTTGTTTAACTTTTTCCAGTGATGTTAACAGGACCTGTGAGATAGTTAAAAAGAACTGGCCTATTTTACTCACAGACCCTCAAATTAGTAGAGTTGTAGGGTCCACTCCTAGCTTTAGTTTCAAAATTAGTAAGAATTTGAAGCAATGGCTATGTTATAAGAACAACAGAACAAGTGAAAGGTTTATTTCACAGCGCAAAGGAACATATGCATGCAGGGCTTGCAAGATTTGTTTCAATATATGGTCAACCTGTATGGTTGTGCATCCGGTACACTTGAAACCAGTAGAATTTTCTTTCTATGCAGACTGTTGTACTAAGAACATAGTTTATCTTGCTAAGTGTAACTCATACAGTGCATTTTATATAGGCAAAATGAATTGTATGTTGAACGAGAGGGTCATGGAACATCTGAATGGCATATGTAATAATAAATCAACAAATGCACTGGCTAAACATGTATCAGATTATGGTACACAGCACAACTTTAAATTCTTAGTTTTACAAAAAATTAATGTGAGCTTAAGAGAAGGAGATCTACGTAATGAAACTGAATATATAGAGTTGAGATGGATCATTGATTTTAAGGCTTATGTTTCTCCTGGCCTGAACAGCGCTGTTTCTTTAAAACCTCTCTTAAGAAAAAGAGATTTGCCACATTAATTCTCATTAAGTGTTTTTATTGGTTGTTATTTGTATTTAAACGGAATGCTTGCAGAAGTTTTTATTAAGGTCTGAAGAAGAGGGTTACCTCGAAAGCGCTTACCTAAATTATTTATTTTATTGGTAATAAAAGTGTGTTTTTTACTCTCTAGCCACCACGCCTTTTTATTTTATAATATTTATATTTTTTGGGCTTTTTGGTTCCACCACTTTCTTCTTTGTTTTATGTATGTACAAAACTGGCTGAAAGACAGGATCCGTACAGTATGAGTTACAGGTGCCCCAGAAAGTCTGAAAGTGACCAGAAATGTCCCTTAGCTTGTTAGTGTCAGGATTTCTCCTTTGTAGAATTTTCTTCTCATAACAAGAAATTTTGTTAGCCAATACATCTGACTAACGAAGTTTACAAATAACTGCAAACTGAGAGTTCTTGTTAAGTCATTTTATGACACCCAAACCTTTCAGAATGAACTCTCCTTACTAAACTCTTGGCATACTAAAATGGGCTCAAACCAAATGATAAAAATTGTCGTATCATCACTTTCAGTAGACAATCTCTCATATCATCATACTCTATAGACAGCACATCACCACAAAATGAAAATGTAGGCAAAGACCTAGATACCTGGATGGAAAGCTGATTGTCTTCTGAACATCTGACATCATTTGCCAGAAATCATTTTATTTACACCAGCTAATTGCCAAGGGGTATAGCACAGTGGTGTAGCAGTTGGCATTGTCAACTCACAGCAAGAGGTTCTCTGGTTCAATTCTCAGCTGGGGGTGACTTCTTTGTGCAGTCTGCATGTCCTCCCTGCATTTGTGTGGGTTTCCCCCAAGTACTCTGGTTTCTTCCCACATTTCAAAAACATGCAGTAAGTGGATTGGACACTCTAAATTGCCCTAGGTGTGAGTATGTGTGTGCTAGTGTGTGTGGTGAACCCTCTGAGGAATTTTGGGCCTTGAACTAGCAACCTGAGCCCATAAAACCCATAACTGCTACAAAAACAACAAGAGCTGAAAGGTGTGTATTGACTGATATACCACATGGTGCGTAAACAAGAAAGAGAGAGATAATTGCAAGGGGAATATCATCAATGTCTAAACAGGTAATCACTTACTTATACTCAGGAATGAACAAGCCATTTATGGAGTACAATGTCCCATTTGGGATGTATCTCACTAAACATATCAAACAATTAGAAAGACCCCAAAGGTTTCTAACCAAAAAGATTATTGACCTAAAGTATCTGAGCTACCAAATGAGGCTGGAAGTGTTATCTCTTTATTCAGTGTCTTATAAGCTTGACAAGAGATCTCTGTCTCACTTATCAAGTCATTATAGATCCAATTGTCCTAGACCTCCTATTTGTCTGTAAGTCTAATAGCTCTACCAGTACTAGAATCAGGGACCTAAATATTCACCAGCAGGTAAATAGCACATAATGATTGCATAGGTTTATAACCCAGCATCTCCCAAACCTTTGCAATAAACTTCCTCCGTATGATAAGCCGTACAAGCCTGTATTTTCCTCTAAATGTAAACTAGACGACTGGATGGGTCTCCACAAAGTTACTCCAGGACTGACAGGTATGGACCTCTTGAAGAAAGGAGGTGTGGCCTGAGGGAGGGTTCTGACAAGCTGTGAATGGTCATAAGACTCTTTGGCCTTGGAATATCTATGAATCTACAGGTTTCTATGTGTGGACAAGCATCAAGTGGTAATGTAACATCATACAGATGCATTTGGAATGATAACATGTATGTATATGTTTAAATGGAGTAACACTTTGTGATTACAGGTGCTGACATGACATAAATGCTGATACAAGATTTAGTGTGTAATATAATTTATGTGAAATGCACATTAAGTTTTACTATAAACTGCATGTAGCCATGACTGTTGAAAGAACTTGCAGAGGTTACACAGTGTGCTAGCCACAGGAAACAGTGTAGTAAACAATGAAACAGAGTGTAAATAATCTGCACGATCCCACAGGCAACTTTAAATAACCAAAGAGACAAATGTTTCAACATGTAGACTTAAATCACTTGGCAACATGTAAGGCAACTTTTAACATTTGGTAAGCCAATACAATTGCTCAATGTGTTTTAAAATGCAAGTATTCAAACCCCTGCATTATGGCAAATGACACAGATCCTGCAATCAATGTAAAGGAAACATTTTGAACTTCCTAGAAGTTACTTCCTAACTAATTTACAGTTTACAGACATTATAATATTACATTTTCCTAAAGTAAAATACCATGATGCAAGAGAAAGACATTCATGTCATCATCCACATATTTGTACACACTGTACATAATATTACTACATTTATATTGTTGTACATAAATATGTCCATAATGATTTCTCAAGACTGGTCAAAAGCAGACTGACCAAACATTTTTGGGGGGTTATAACTTCACACCCACTAACCAGGTAGTTGCCTGTGTTCCCTGTTTCCACAAAATATAACATCTATCAGACTTCTACAACTTGTAAGAAAAAAATCCTGTTTTTCAACAAAAAAATCTGTTCCTTAGAAACACTATTTTTAAAATGTAAATCTCATTTACTGTTGTGGAACTCACCTGTTTCCAGTTCACATCCTAGGAGTCTTTACACACCTCTTCATCTGATGTTTGAATGTGATGAAGCTAAGGGGACGGGAGCAGGGATATTTGTTTTAGTTTGGGTAGCATGTTAAGAACAGGATGTTGACTGATCCCATTTTTTGGTTAACACTCAGTAGTTCCATGTGGATACAACTTTAAGGGCTTGCACAACTTAATGGAGCTAGGGGATTTCTTTATAGAGTCATACACTTTTCAGATATATAACCACAGATAAATACAGTATATTAATATATATTACTATTATTGCAGTGATATGCGACTATTAAATGAACTGTAACTCATCAAGTCACACATCCCTGCAGTCTCAATATGTGGAGGTGAGCTATTTGCTGCACCTATGCAGACATCAGTTTCAAGATTCTATGTTATTACACATTGAATAAAGTAAAACAAACACTCTAGACCATAGCAAATGCACATGAAAAATAATACAGCTGACACTAAGCATTATTCTGAAGTTTGGGTTTCTGAGAAATAGTCATTCAACAAATCATGTGTTCTTACTGGTTATAACCCCCCCCCCCATCCCTCTTGGGTGTGCTTACTGCTGATTCCATGGCATGTTTCTCATAAAGCTACACTGCATCAAACAAAGCCTGCTGAAACAACAACTTGCCACGTGCAGACATTGCCAAAAGCATGTTTAACTGCAGAGAGCTCCATGGCCTAGCACTGTTATGAAAACTGCTAGCTACAGCATCTTTTACAAAAAATATAATTTTAGAGTTTTGTAGGAGTATAACCCTCTCTGCATCTCCCCTAGTTATTACTCTTGCCATCAGGCTACACAGCTTTCAGCAAACAGTAGTTGTTTCCCTTTTCTCAAGACTGTGTGACTTTAGAGTAATAATAACAAGAACAATAATAATTATAATAAAAATAATACGAGTGTAAAAGGGTTTGTACAGTCTCCTGCCAGGGTTGCAAGAGGCTTTGGTGTATTTTTGGCATTTTAAGGCATTTCCTGAGATGTGATTCATTTGCACCTCAGTTAGCCTGAATGTCAATAACTTTGCATGGAGTATCAGTCACATGCCACTGAGTATCATTATCATGTGATGTGGTATCACTGTCATGCCATCAAGTGTCATTAACATGTTACTGAGTGTCAGTGGCATGTCATGGGCCATCATTAACATGTCATGGAGTGTTGTTAGCATGCCATACAGTGCCACTGACATGTCATGGACCATTGCTAGCATGCCATGGAGTGTTATTAACATGGCACTAAGTGTCATTAGCATACACATGGATCATTGCTCACAGGCTACAGAATGTCACCGCTATACCATGCAGTATCATTGACATGCCATGGAGTGCTGTTAGCATGCCATGGAGCATTAATACCAGGGTACAAAGTGTCATTATCATGTCATTGGATGTTATTAACATGCCACAGTGTGCCATTAACATACCTAGGAGCATCATAAATAGGCCACAGTGTGTTCTTAACATGCCACTGACTATTAATAACATGCCAAGTATTACCACTGACATACTGAGTAACATTGTTAAAAGGCCAAAGAGTATCATTACCATGTTATTGAGTGTTATTAACATGATACAGTGTGTCATTAACATGTCTTGGAATCATACCACTCAACCTCTTAGCAAAAGAAATGTGGAGAAAGCCTAAAGTAATGTTGACAGAAAGAGCCAAAAATAGCGACAGATTTGAAATATTGCTCTTATAAACTTAGAAAGTTGCTAGAATAACATTATTTAAGTTAAGGATGTGGAGACTGAAACTCAAATGTAAGTCATTATTTTGTAACATCAGTCCTCAATGATTTGCCCCCAAACCACAAATTTTATGAAAAAAATATGAGGCCAAGATTTGGACAATTGAGAGCTGTGCTTGGACTGTCATTAGCAGGGCAGTGAGTCGTATTAGTATGCAACAGACTGCTGTAAACAAGCTACAGAGTGCAGTAAGCCAGCATTAGCGTGCTGTTAATGTGCCAAGAACCCTTCCTTCACAAACAATCACATTTATAATTATATGCTTATATTTAATACAAATGCATTCATGTATGTTTACATAAATATTTAAGTATATAGTGTATGCAAAGGGGAAATGCTCGGGATGTAATTTTATTTTATTCTTACTGCATGAAAAAGAAAAGTGGTTTTGCCCACTGAATTCTTAATTGGTGTTAGTTATACCTTTCATCTTGTTTTTCTTTTGGTTTGGAAAAAGCTTCTGTTTGCACTTTGGAACTTTTTGGACAACTGATGTAGTACAGGACAAGTGTCATTCCAATAATGCATTTGCAATAATGATCCCAGTTATTTCTTCAAGCTAAAAAAGGGAAACTGGCTAGGCTTAAAATGGCCCACAAGGGCAGCTAGCCTAGTAGTTACCTATGAACCTATGTTGTTCACATGCCAGAACAAAACTATTACTACCTTTGCACCCTGCATGTTTTCCTCTGAAAATTATGCAGAAAGAATGTAAGCACTAAACATGTGTGTTGTTTTCATATAGAGGCATGTTTGCTGACTTATTTTCATTTAACTTCCTCTTCCAAGAAAAACACTGCTTTGCATTCTACAGCACATATGATCCGTTTCCCGTTCATTCCATTGTCTCCCATTTAAATGAGGTTCAAATGAAGAACTGCAAGTCATCATGGGTAGTTTTTCTGTAGGTTCAGAATACTGAAACTAATAACAAAGAAATAACTGTGAAAGAGACCACAGTTTCTACTGCTCAAATGGAAAGTAATTTGTGCAAAAAAAAAAAAACATTTGCAATAGGACGAACAGTGCTGCAAAAACATAACATTCTTTAGTAGGTAAATGAAACAAACCACTTAAAAAGATACTGTGATTTTATCGATATCATGCTGAAGAAAAGTAAAATTCTTCATTATGTTAGCAGTTTCCACTCATGGCAAGTATTAGAATTTCCTGTAGGAAAATACTTTGATATCTTTAAATGCACACACACACACACACACACACACACACACACACACACACACACACACACACACACACACACACATATACACACGCACACATACACACATACACACACACACACACACACACACACACACACACACACACACACACACACATACACACACACACACATACACACGTCCACATTTCTCCTGGTCAGCCATGAATTCATTGAATTAAGCCAATCCCATCCCAGACTGTATGTAATTGTGCCATTACATGAAAGGTACAAAATGGAAGGAAAGCCTTTTCTCTGACAAAGCACCTTCAGTGCTCCCTATGGGAAGTACTGTTCTTTGCAGTATATCTCCCTTATGACTTCAGCGCTGTAACAAACTCTCAGACAGCCACAGGATGAAAACATGCAATTGTCGCACTGTCAAAGTCTCCGCAGATAAATGAAGATTTTTTGTTGATACAAAGGATAATATTGACTGACATGGTGCTGATGGCATAACGTTAGTATGCCAGGTGAGCTAAGAGATAGCATAGTGCATTAACGTTGATGTGTCCTGTGGCAAAGATGCAGAGTTTGAATCCTTTTACCCATGGTCTGGCACCTATGTCTCTAGTAGACAGAGGCAGCCTGTAAATGCTTGACAACCCATGTTCAAACCTACATATACCCTTAAAATAACTCTTGATTATCAAAGCTCATCAGTGCATTTGGGAAACATGGGCAGACATAAAAAGGCCCCTGGATTTATTAGCCTGATAATCACCTATTAACCTATGAACTTTTGGAAAAAAATTATGTGTGCATGGTTTAGAGAAAAAGGGAAAATAACTCACCCTGGTCAATCTGTCACTGTATACCATAGTCAATTCTGGATGTCAATAAAAGTGCAAATGATCCTAAGTAAATGCAGGTTACATAATTCAAAGTACTCTGCGGTCTGCATCACACCTGCAGATCAGAGTGCTTGTATTTTTAAGAAACATGCGAGGCTGTACGTGCACGTATATAACCTGCACACATGCACAACCTTAGGGTCATTTTGTAGAAGCAGTTAAGGAGTAAGCATGCATGATCATATTCATTAATTGTATATAAGTTACTTAAGTTAGAGTCCGTAGTCAACAGTAGTAATGTGTTTGTATGTAATAAAGCTGCTCGAACAGAACCCATGAAGACTCGTTTATTCATGTCCTAACACAAAAGTGACAACACCTACCTTCAAAGACAGCTTTACAGCATTAAGGTTCATGCCTACTATTTATTTTACTTATATTTGTTAACTGATATAGACTACTAATCTACATGGACCGCTTTAGACTCCTCCACTGAGACTGACTGCTTAATTGACCTGATCAGAGTAGGCAAATGGTGATTAATGGAATCAAACCCTGAGCTATGTGAAACAGGTTATTAACAGGTCATAGCTGTAATCCTCTCTGCTAACTGAGAATTATCTTGCAGGATCATTAAAGATTCATAGTTTCATAGTTTCATAGTTTCATAGTTTAGTACTAGGCTATCTGCCCTGGGGCATTTATAAGCCTAGCCATAGTGATGTGGCTTTTGCCACCCCATGCAATGGTACAAAAGTGTACAGAATATATTTAGAATACTGTGCCTCTGTCTAGTATTGACACAGTGAAGACCCCCTTACATAATAGAATTAGTTTACTGTGCCTCTGTCTAGTAGTGACACAGAGATGACCCCTGGGGTAAACCTACAATCTCCCATCCACTCATCAAGATTTCTCTTGAAGAGAGTCAGTGAGGGGCTCTGCCTAACATGAACTGGGATTCTGTTCCAGAGTATGGGAAGCCTCTGAGTTATGAATCTGTCCTTCCAGCATGTCCTATTCATATTTGTGCTGAGGTTTAAATCTTTAGCTCTCCTGGTTCTGATGGATTTGGATTTTTTGAGGTGGAGCATGTCCATCAATTCCTGATTGGACATGGCCTTGTACGTCAGGCACATATCACCTCTGAGTAGGCGGTATGCTACTGAATAGAGCTGGAGTTTCTTTAGTCTGGCAGCATATGACATATGTTGGAGACCCTTGATCCTCTTGGTGAGGTACTTTTGGCGTCTCTCTAGCTGTTGCAAGTGCTGGGTGAGGTACATACCAAATGGGGCATTGTACTCAATCATGGGCCTGATAAGGGAGGAGTATAGGGGTACAATGACCTCCTTTGATCTGGATGTGAATCCCTTCATGATAAGGTGGACAAGGTAGAAAGTCTTTCTAACCACTTTGGCAATGTGGGTGTCAAATGAGAGGTCACTATCGACTTGGGTCCCCAGGTCTCTGATTACTCTTTCCGTACTCAGTGGGTTACTGTCTATGTGATAATTTGTGGGTACTTTGTTTTTCCCAAAGGGGATGACTATACATTTTTTGGCATTTAGTTTAAGGCCATGACTCCGGCACCAGTTGTCCATTTCAGTGAGACCTTTCTGTAGGATGTATGTGTCAGCTGGTGTATCGACTATGGCGCCTAGTTTGCAGTCATCTGCGAACTTTGTCAGCCACAACCCTCCCATGTTTGCTTTCACATCTGAGAAATAAATGCCGAACAAGAGGGGTCCCAGGACAGAGCCCTGTGGGACACCAGTTGTGACTGGCTTTGAGTCTGACATGGCTCCAGCAATTTTGACTTTATGGGTTCTATCCTTTAGCCAGTTTGCAACCCATCTTGTGACATATGGATTTACATTTAAGCTGTTGAGCTTGTCTATGATGCCAGAGTGGGGTATTGTGTCAAAAGCTTTAGCCAAGTCCAGGTAGGCTGTATGGACTGCCTTGCCCTCGTCAATGGCTCTAGTGACTGTTTCGAAAAAGTCAACTAGGTTCAAAAGGCAGGATCTGCCCTTTACAAAGCCAAACTGGGTGGGATCAAGTGTCTGTAAGTCCCCAATGTCTCTGTTTATGAGTTCCATAATGATTCTTTCCATAGCTTTGCAGACCAGGCTGATTAAGCTTATGGGGCAGTAGTTACCAGGATCTGTAGAGGTGCCTCCTTTGTGGAGTGGGACTACTGTTGCTGTACGCCAGTGTTCAGGTACAGATCCTGTAGTAAGGCTAAGGTTAAATAACATTTTTATGTGTGGGTTTAGCTCCTCTTGGAGTTCACGTAGCATGCAACCCGGGATACCTTCAGGTCCCATTGATGCTGTGTTTTTAGCTTTGCTGAGGGCGGTTCTTACCTGGACATTTGAGATGACAGGGAGGTTACATTCAGCTGGGATAAGTATTTCTTCTTTTGGGGGTGAGGGAGGGGAGAAATTTGCATTGAACCTGTCTGCCAGAATGTTGGCAATATCTGTGAGTTCAGTGTATTTTTTGTCATTGTGAACTAACTCTGAACATATCTGAGGGTTTCTGCCCAGGTTTCTAACATAGCAGAAGAAGGCCTTGTGGTTATCTTTAGTGTCCATAGCGATTTTTCTCTCAAAGCTGGCCTTGGATGTTTTTATGAGAGAACGTAGCTTTCTACTACTGCTGGTCAGAGATGCCTTCTCTTTATGGGATTTTGCTCTGTCGTGCAGTAGCTTCCTTCTTTTGTTATACAATTTGTTTATGGCTGGGGTCCACCAGACAGGATGCCTGCCCTTGGTGGAGAGGGTCTTGGTTTTATTTGGGATTGCATGATCCATGCATTCTTGGAGATGTCCATAGAAAGCATTTGTGAAGGATTCTGCATTGTGGGATGTGGTTTCCACTGGCCCAGTGGGCTTAAAGGATACCATCTCAGTTTTAAGAAGTGTAAAGTTGGCTTTTGAGAAGTTTTTCACTGTAGTCTTTTGTGTTGGGGGTGGAGGTGGGATATGTATATCCAGGATGATTAGTTTGTGGTCAGATCTCACTAGTGAGGGGTATACTTCCAGTGTGGAGCACTTTGTCCCCGTGTTTGTGATGATCAGGTCTAGTATATTATCTCCCCTTGTGGGAGAGGTGACTAGCTGTTCCATTGCATTTGAATTTATGAATTCCAGGAAGCTTTGGACTAGAGTGTTTGGGCTACAATAATGCACTCAGTCTATGTTAGGGTAGTTGAAGTCTCCCAATATGATGATGTTTGGTGAGACATTCATATCCTCCAATGTCTTCAGGAAGGCTGAATAGGGTTCCTGAGATTGGGAGGGTGGTCTGTAACATGCTACCAGTTGTATAGCAGTTTTGCCTACGGTTAGTTGCACCTGGATGGTCTCTGATGCTTCATGTGTTGCCACTAACATGGAGGTGTGGGTGTCCTTGATGAATATGGACACTCCCCCTCCCTTTTTGGTTTGGCCTGAGTTTTGGGGCCGAAAAGCATGATACGAGGTATAGCCTGGTAGTGCTGGGGTGCTCTCAGGAGCCTTGAACCAGGTTTCAATTACTGCACAGATATTGATGTTCTCCATACTGAGGAGTGCTTCGAGAGCCTGCATCTTGAGATTTAGACTTCTGGCGTTGAGCAGCATTACCCTTAATTTTTTTCCGTTTTTGTTTTCTAAGGAGGTGGGTTTGTCTTTTGAGCCTTGCCTAAAAAAGGCACTATGGGGGTGGCAAGAGCCTTAGCCAATATCCGGAAGCCCAGTGGTGACAGATGCAAGCTGTCCCTTGCGAAGCAGCGTGGCTTGTCCAGCATGTCATCTGAAGCAGACAGACATTGGATCTCCTAGAATGACACCAGTATTTGAGCCAATTATTAAAGATGATCATCTTGTCTTTGTATTGTGGCATAATTCTTGGTGAGGGAAAGATGCTGCTCAGGGTCAGGGTTATACCAGCCTGGGCTACATAATCAGAGAGCTCCTCTATGTCTCTTTTCATGTAGTCCAGGGAGGTACGTCTCAGGTCATTCACGCCGGCATGGACAATGACGGAGTCATATCTGTACTTGCTTTGGAGTGACCTGAGTGCGTGTGTTATGTGGCGGATCCTAGCTCCCGATAGGCAGCTCACCGTTACCCTCTCCTTGTTCAGCCTGGTAAGCGGAACGTCAGTGTGTCTGACTATAGAGTCACCTATTACTAGTGTATCAGGCATGGTGTTTGGCCTTAAGGGCTGTGATTGTTTGACAGGCTGATTTATTGAAGTATGTGTTGCATGTGTTATGCTTTGAGGTGGTGGATTTTTGGGTGTCTGCTTTGGGAGCCTCTGTTGTTTTGGTAAGTTTTTTGTTAGAGCCTCCGAGTATGTCTTTGTGTTATTATGTGTTTGGTTTGCAGTTGTGGTAGGTCTATGTGGGACTGTGTTTGGTGTGTGTGTGGTTACCTTCTCCTCCTGTCTGGTCTTGCCAGTCCTGAGTTGAGAGAGTTCAGCCTCCAGTTTGACTATATAGTTGCATCTCTCACATGTATTTGTGTTTGTTGGGAGGAGGAGAGGGTTGTCTGTGTACATGAGACAATTGTAGCATTGTCTCAAGATTCCCAGATTAACCAGCTGAACCGGAGAGGATGCTAGTAATCTACCACTCGACATGCTAGAATATTATAAGGGAGTGCTGTGCCTTTAAGGGAAGTAGGTACTCACATGGGTGGTAGGTGGATGTAGTGCTTACTTTAGTTAGCGAGTGTTTACTTAGAAGAGAGATTTTGAGAACATGTGCTAGGCTTATAATAAAGCGAGTAGACTGATTATTATAAGAGTAAAGCTTTCTTAAGGCAAAATTTGAAGAACAGACTTGGCGGAGCCAGAAAAAGTTTAACCGGCGCTGCGCTATGCGCACAAACGTGCAAAGCCGTGCAAACGCGGATTTTAAACAGGGAACTTCAAAAGAGCTAGAAATGGTCCAAATCAACCAAACAGTTAAATTTAACAAACAAACAACTTTCGACCAATTTTCGACTAAATGAAACTTTAAGTGCAGATAATATATAATGCAACAAACAGTTAAAAAAACAGTTTAAGCTTGCTCAAAGTAAGCAAGAGAAGGTATTTCAGGTAAAAAACAGCAAAAAATACTTAAATCAGGAAAGTAGTTGCTTTTCCTCAGTTCTCTGCTGCTAGGACCACTCTGCAGGACCACCAGGAGCTGTTTCTGAGTAGTATAGCCAGAAAAAAACGCTCAGAGGCAGATTTTAAACAGGGAACTTCAAAAGAGCTAGAAATGGTCCAAAACAACCAATTACTACAAACTCTTGTGCTGAGGTCACTCCTTCAGGGACAGATAGGCTGCTCAAGACTCCCCACTCCCACTGATGAGCAAAGAAACTTCCTTCTATCCAAGTAAGGCAATGGACAACACAGGAACTACACCACAGCCCAGAATACAGCAAAGCCTGTATACTGGTCTAAACTAGTCGAGGAGAGGCGGGAAAACAAGGATTTTTTTTTGTTTTTGAGATAGAAAGCACACAGAAATGCAGGAAACAGTAATAAATCAGTTACACAGGCTAGCACACTTTAGTGGGCAGCCTCAACAATTAAATTTAACAAACAAACAAACAACTTTCGACCAATTTTCGACTAAATGAAACTTTAAGTGCAGATAATATATAATGCAACAAACAGTTAAAAAACAGTTTAAGCTTGTTCAAAGTAAGCAAGAGAATGTATTTCAGGTAAAAAACAGCAAAAAATACTTAAATCAGGAAAGTAGTCGCTTTTCTCAGTTCTCTGCTGCTAGGACCACTCTGCAGGACCACGAGGAGCTGTTTCTGAGTAGTATAGCCAGAAAAAACGCTCAGAGGCAGATTTTAAACAGGGAACTTCAAAAGAGCTAGAAATGGTCCAAAACAACCAATTACTACAAGCTCTTGTGCTGAGGTCACTCCTTCAGGGACAGATAGGCTGCTCAAGGCTCCCCACTCCCACTGGTGAGCAAAGAAACTTCCTTCTATCCAAGTAAGGCAATGGACAACACAGGAACTACACCACAGCCCAGAATACAGCAAAGCCTGTATACTGGTCTAAACTATTCGAGGAGAGGCAGGAAAACAAGGATATTTTTTTTTTTTTTTTTTTTTTTTGAGATAGAAAGCACACAGAAATGCAGGAAACAGTAATAAATCAGTTACACAGGCTAGCACACTTTAGTGGGCAACCTCAACAGTTAAATTTAACAAACAAACAAACAACTTTCGACCAATTTTCGACTAAATGAAACTTTAAGTGCAGATAATATATAATGCAACAAACAGTTAAAGAAACAGTTTAAGCTTGTTCAAAGTAAGCAAGAGAAGGTATTTCAGGTAAAAAACAGCAAGGTTCCATCATACGCCACTGCCGTCACTGTAACATACAGATCAATGTACAGAGTATGTGTTCCATTGATCAAAGCATGCGGTCATTCCTACCATCAAAATATTAGCAAAAATATTGGTATCGACATTAATATGAAAATACTGGCTGATAATGTTGATATCCGTCTCTTTCCCTTTGTGTTTATGAAGTACAGTTCCTGTGGACTCTTCCATAGAATTAATTAAGCTGTCTTATTCTACCATATTTTTGAATTGATCTATCAATGTACCATTTACCTGAAAACCCACTGTTTTATACAAATCAGTGGGGTATCCACCTGGCCAAGTTGCTTTACCTCTCTTCAGATGCCTGATGGCTTCAATCACCTCTTTCTTTCCTATTGGCAAATATATTCTTTATTGCTCCTCTTCATTTAATTCATATCCTCCCCATTTATAGTCTACTGTAACTTGGGGGCCCAACCTTTTATAAAGCTCCATGTAATAGCACTGAAATTGTTCTCTCCTTTGTTCTTTGAAACAGTTTTCCTCTACTTTCATCTTCCACTGAACAAATACAGGCCTTCTGTCTCTCATCCCTTATTCTCCACATCAGCATCATGATGTCAATCACTGACCTCATGCACACACCTGCACCTCTTTTCACCATCTTGTTTTTATCTTGGATTCTTGGCTGATTTCTCTGCCCTATTTATATCCTGGGCCTCTTCCTCTCCTTATGCCCTATTTATATCCTGGGCCTCTAGGCCTCTTCCTGTCCTTATACAGCATTTTGCAGCCTCTAGAGCTATCACTTTCTACTCTCTTTTTTTCTTATTTCTCCTCTTCTTCCATGATATTACGCCTCCAGGCAGCTTTCCTCTCATCTAATTCACAGATTCCCAGTACACCCTTGATGTTTTTATTGAGGTCTACAGTCTCCATAGCCATGTCCTGTTTTCATTTAATATAATCGCTCCTGTACCACACATTCCATCTCCACCTAATTACTGTCCGAACTACTAAATCCAGGCCTTTTTAGCAATAGCATAGGTTCATAGGAGATTACTAGGGTAACAGCATAAGGGACCATACAAGATTAGCCAATATAACTTGAATTTACCCAATATACAGCCCCTAGAGGTAAGAGGATGGCATAAATTTGTACCTGTGCATAGGGTTGCCAGATGTCCGGTTTTTGACCGGACTGTCCGGTTTTTTGAAAAGTTGTCCGGTTAGAAATTTCATTCAAAACCGGACTTTTTTTTTTTTTTAAATTTTGCGGCACTGACGCTGATGTCATCACGTGCGCAATGACATCAGGTCCCTCAGGGCTACCAGCCTGTCGGAATTGAGCTCAAGGAGCTCACTTCCGGTAGTGCGAGCGGGAAGCAGAAGCCAGCATTTAAAGGCAGCATTTTCAGAATGCAACTATGCAAGTGAGCAACAAGAGTTCAACTTTGATCGTAGTGGCAGTAAACAAGGTGTTTTATCTCGTGCGTTGGTTATAGCGTTGGGGTGAGTTCCATGATTCGTGAAGCATATTGTTAACCCTGTGCAACAGAGTTGTGTACCTGTTCCATATGTATGTATATTAAAGGAGGGGGGGGCAGGTGTAGCCAGGGTAAGGCTCCTGAAAAGACTTAACTTGAGACTGTACTTGACTACCTAAAAGCAAAAACAACTGGATGCCTGAACTGCATAGTGATTCTGTGGTCAGAATAAAGCTTTCCAGATGTGACCTCAATGACAGTAACTGCCTTGTTTATCATCTAGACTTTGACAGATTGTCTAAATGCAGTGCTCATTCCCTTACCATGAGGCTGAGATGCAGGCTTTTTCCTTGTTTACTTTGCTTAGAAGTAAGCAAGGGCATCCTGCCTCATAAGCTTTTCCTGGTATGCATTTGATGAACAAACTTGATTATTATAATTAATGTTAAGACTATGTCCATTTGTCATTGTATTGTTCTGACACTGTACAAAGAAAGATGCTGTTTTGATGCATGCTGCAAAGTTTGTAGTTTGAAGCAGATTTCAACACCTGCAGTCAGTCATGTGTGTTGTGGCTTTTTAAATGCAGTCATGTGATAATGTGTGGCTTTTTATAAGCACTGTCTCACTTTACGAGTTTCTTCTCTGCTTTCTGAATTATCTGTTCTCCTTAAGACAGAAAAGCTCTGAATGATTCATGCAAGGGATATGATAAAAAATGTAATCAAGTCCTTGTATGTGTGTTCCATTACATTGGTCAAGAATGTCCCAAGTAGGTCACTCCACCAAGGATACTATTATGATGGCTGAGCACCACTCTGTCTGGTGTGCTGCTGCAATAGAGGTCCATTTCAATGGCATCATCTGGCTTTGAAGTTCAAATGATTGTGACCAAGAAGTGCTGGATGTAAGTTTTTTGGAATACATTTTTTGTATTTCTCTAAGTTCTTGCTCTTAGCTCTGTGTAATGGGTCACATTTCACTGCTGGCTTTTTTCCTTAGGTTTTAGACTTGCAATGCTTGCCTGATCTTTTGCTTGAGATGTCTCAAGGAAGCGGGAGTAAGAATCGGTGATGTTTTTTTTTTGGACAATCTTATTAAATATTGTCTGCACAATCCATATGTTAGATTGTAGTCATACCTCTCAACCTCTTAGAACAAGAAATCTGGACAAAGCCATACATAAAAGGGGGATAAAGGCCACAAAATAAGGACATTTTTTTAAGTATTTCTTTTACAAACTTTACTTAGAAAGTTGATATAGTAACAGAAAGTTGATATAGTAACAGGTTTTGAATTAGCATTATTTTTCTGAAGAGTATAAAGCCTGAAACTCAAATGTATGTCATTATTTTTTAACTGAAATCTTTAATGATATGCCACAAATTTGCCAGAAAACCACAGTTTTATGAAAAAAAAAATTGAGGTACAAATCTAGACATTCTGTGAATCTGTACAGTTGAGAGGTATGAGTAGTACTGTAGGCTACAGGCTCTGTTTGTCTTTCCTTGGCCTACAGTTTGTCTTTCCTTGGATTTTTCTCCTTTTGCATCAACAGACATAGCTCTGTAGCCTTTTCAGCTTTGCATGTGCTGTTTAAACATTCTGTATATCTCATGAGGATAATTCAGTCTTCATTAACCTTTTAAGCACTTGATCTGCATTCTTTTGTCCAGTTTAGTTTTCCGCCTCCCCTTTCCAACGGCACTTTGTCCCTGTCTTCCATTCTCCATTTGTTGTGCTTACTTACAGTTTGTGATGAAAATCCTCCATTGTTCGTTCTTCTAAAATATTGGTATGAGCTTTGTGTACTTTGTACACTCACCTTTTTTCTGTGATTGATGGTTCAGTCCTGTAGCCGCATAGGCACTCCAAGGCTTCACAAAAAGCATATGCGAGTTAAGGTAAGACTCAGTGGTATTTCAAAGGAGAGCAATGGGGACTGTAATAATATAACAGAGATGACTTCTAGTTGTTGTCGCCTATGATAGGGAGGGTAATGCCCAGAAGTTGCTCAATTCAAGTTTTTGCTTCAGTGGAATGATGGTGTGTATGCAGAAAGCTTGGTAGTGTTCCAGGAAGTTGTTACCTTCCCTTGTTCCTATTGAGTATTGTGGCTAAGGTTATCGTTCCTGTGTGGCTAATTTATATAATTGTATATACTTTGGGATTGGCAAGAAGTAAACATCTGGGATTTGGTTCATTTCTTAAGTGTGTGTGTGTGACAGGAATGGTGTCCGTTTTAGAGTAAGCAATCCAAAGCGACACTAATAAAAAAAACATAGAATGGCAATGAATCAGTGTCACACACACTTCCCATTAAAAATGAAGCACAAAACCTGTCAGAATTTGATTCAAAATGGTACAAATGATAAATACTACTGAAAGATGTTCGAAGAATGGGTGAGGTAAAATTCAATATACAATATTACACTTCATTTTTCAAAAGCTGCAAGACCAATTGTGTCATTATGTATTGTTTTATACTAAACATGTATTTTCAGACCATGCTATACATTTTCAGGTCTGTTATTGATGTAAGATATGATTGCTGTTAATACTGTCATTTCTTAGAACATTTTAAAATGTTATCATCCCAAACTTGGGAAAACAATGTGCAATGCTGTTTAGATGAATGTGAGATTTAAAGGCAGAGTAGTTTTAATGCTAAGTCTGTTTTTGTTGTGAGACTGTATTGCTTTGTTTGGCATATGTGTATCAGTAGTTTGTGCTATAAAATTTGAAATAAATATTTTAAATTAAATCCAAATATCTGTAATAACTGTAGAATAAAGCACAAGACAGTATGCAGAGTGAGAGTTTCTAACTGTGTTTATGGCAACTGGGGAGAAATCGGCTGAAAGCAGGCATCCAGAATAGAAAAATAGGGCGTTCCCATGTCGTGATGAGGTCACAAAATGGGTGGGGCATGGGTGGGAGAGGGGTGGGAATGGGCGGGGTTATGGGTGATGCAAGGGGCGTGACCTTAGTCCGGTTTTAGCCACAAAGAAAGCTGGCAACCCTACCTGTGCATTGAGTATCTTACAGATTGTCCCTATCCAAAAGGGACATAGGCACTACCCCCAGTGTGAATTTGTGATTCCCCATCCATTCATCCAAACTGCATTTAAAGAGAGCCACAGAAGGGCTCTGCTTAATGTGAATAGGAAGCCTGTTCCAAAGACGGGGTAATCTCTGAGACACGTATCTGCCTCTCCAGCATGTTTTGTTTGAGTCACTGACTAAGATTATATCCCCTAGATCAGATAACCCTTGTGCATGATCTGATAAGGTTCTTTCTCTGAAGTATATTGCTATGATTTCCTTAAATGTTTTCCTAACCACCAGTAATCTATCCAATCTGCTAACTTGTTTAGTTTCACACCTCAAAAAAGTTAACCCTTCCACCTCGAGTCATAATACTTGCTACACACCCAACAGTTTCATCTGTCTCACCCCCCCGCTAAAGGCATTTTGACTGTATCTATGAGATTCAACTGCTCCAAATTCTCTTTTCCTTTTGGGGACCAGCACCACGTCGAAGTCACCCTCTATATTTACTCTGTCTCCCTCTTTCTACAGTATCTTTAAATTTTTCATCTGGTCATGGAAAACATTAGGTCTTTCTGTACCGGGCCCATAAACGAATCTCAGAATCCTGTGTTCCACCTGTACCATCTGTCTTCCCTTTATCTACCTTCCTCATCTTTGACTGTCTTCACGTCTTTCCATTATTTGGTAGAACTACTTAGCATTCCCACTTCTCTGCTACCACCTCATTTTGCCTAATTGGAAGATGACCACTTATGATCCTTCATTTCTTGCTTTGGTAACTCTTGAGGTTTGAACTTTAGCTCTTATAGAAAAATCAAACAAAGCTCTTTCCTCTTCATCTTCATTAATACACTTTCCCCCCAACTGGATTGTTTACTCGCACAACATTCTAGGTTGCTACCAGCATTTCCCTCTTTTCCCCTCTGTGGCCTCCCCTATTTTCCCTAAAATGCACACCCTGTTGCTCCTGCTGAGTGGGCCCCAAGGGCCTTTGGTTTAGTAAAGTTCCAACCAAAACTACCCCACAGCAGGATAGTGGCCACCAAGCTCTGAATTCCCTTCCCTTGGTGATTCAGCACCTGTCATCTGGAGTTTGACTGAAACAATATTCTCACCTTTATGTTAAAGGCTCCCCCAAACTGACCGATATGCCTCTCATTGCTCTCTTCCGTAAGAGAGTGCAGCACTCCGTGTGCCCCATATACACCATCGACTCATACAAGATACAAAACCAGCAACATACCATAGCTGGCAGTGATAAACCAACATATTGTGCTGATAAAGCAAAACATTGTACATTTGTATTTGTGTTACTATACTTACACTCATTGCTATAACTGCTACATAACATGACTATTGTCAAACCTTCATATAAATTGCCTGCACTTACTATAAACACTACAAGTGTTTTGTTTACACTTTTTCTACCATTTAAAGTAAACATACTTTACATCGAAAACGCTCCTACTAGGGCAGACATCACTGATGTGCTCCTGATGCCCCTAATAGGGCAGACATCACTGATGTGCTCCCGATGCCCCTACTAGGGCAGACATCACTGATGTGCTCCCAATGTCCCTACCAGGGCAGACATCACTGATGTGCTCCTGATGCCCCTACCAGGGCAGACTTCACTGATGTGCTCCCAATGCCCCTACTAGGACAGACATCACTGATGTGCTCCCAATGCCCCTACCAGGGCAGACATCACTGATGTGCTCCCGATGCCCCTACTAGGGCAGACTTCACTGATGTGCTCCTGATGCCCCTAATAGGGCAGACATCACTGATGTGCTCCCGATGCCCCTATTAGGGCAGACATCACTGATGTGCTCCCAATGTCCCTACCAGGGCAGACATCACTGATGTGCTCCTGATGCCCCTACCAGGGCAGACTTCACTGATGTGCTCCCAATGCCCCTACTAGGACAGACATCACTGATGTGCTCCCAATGCCCCTACCAGGGCAGACATCACTGATGTGCTCCCGATGCCCCTACTAGGGCAGACTTCACTGATGTGCTCCTGATGCCGCTACTAGGGCAGACATCACTGATGAGATCCTGATGCCCCTACTAGGGCAGACATCACTGATGAGCTCCCAATGCTCCTACTAGGGCAGACATCACTGATGAGATCCTGATTCCGCTACTAGGGCAGACATCACTGATGAGATCCTGATGCCCCTACTAGGGCAGACATCACTGATGAGCTCCCAATGCCCCTACTAGGGCAGACTTCACTGATGTGCTCCCAATGCTCCTACTAGGGCAGACATCACTGATGAGATCCTGATGCCCCTACTAGGGCAGACATCACTGATGAGCTCCCAATGCTCCTACTAGGGCAGACTTCACTGATGAGATCCTGATTCCGCTACTAGGGCAGACATCACTGATGAGATCCTGATGCCCCTACTAGGGCAGACATCACTGATGAGCTCCCAATGCCCCTACTAGGGCAGACTTCACTGATGTGCTCCCAATGCTCCTACTAGGGCAGACATCACTGATGTGCTCCCAGTGCCCCTACTAGGGCAGACTTCACTGATGTGCTCCCAATGCCCCTTCTAGGGCAGACATCACTGATGTGCTCCCGATGCTCCTTCTTGGGCAGACATCACTGATGAGCTCCTGATGCCCCTACTAGGGCAGACCTCACTGATGTAGTCCTGATGCCCCTACTAGGGCAGATGTCACTGACGTGCTGCTTTATAGGCCATGTACACATCTCAAGAGTACAACAGCATATTTATTTATTTATTTATTTATTTTACATTTGTTAACCGGGGGTGTCTGACTGAGCCGTAAAGGCCCTTTTTCAGCAGAGGCCCGGGGAGAAAAGCTCCACAATGAAAAATTACAGACACATTTAGTTATTTAGACATGATCAGTATACACACAAATTACAACAGACATGTTTTTACAGTGGCATGCAGCACATAAACAGTTACAGTTGAGAGAACAAACAAAAAAATATTAATTTTAAAAATAAAGGTAATTAATAGATTTGTAGTGTACAGCTGAAATTTGGAACATAGGTAGAATACATACATAGTACACAGGTATAGTACATACATTGTAGATTAGCCAGTGTTTGTGAGTAAGGTTGAAAACTATTATCAAGTGCTCTAGATTTAGTATGTATATATGCATGGCAAAATAATAAATCAAGATCTTTGTCCCAAATATATGGCTATAGCAGGCATTTCTCCCAGGCATGGGCCTACACATTTTGGTTGGTCACAATAGGGATATTTCTGCTAATTGTCCTTTTGCAGTATTTGTTTTGCAGCAACCGAAATCATTTGGCATGTCCATTAAGATCCAAATAACTCATACTCCCTTTACTTACAGATTATCCACCAATAACCACCTCAGTATTATTCAAGGGCCTTTCAACTCCATGCTTCACCCAGTTAGATGTCACCTCAGCTTCCTATTCATATAGTCCCTCATCATATCAAATAACATTGGATCATAGAATCATAAGATCATAGATGGCTACTAGGCTAAAAGCACTAGGGCCTTTACAAGCCTAGCCAAGTACAACTCCTGTTCCCAAGAATATCAATGAATTAAGCAGAACTAAGTCATCAACTACTGCCTCTGTCCAAAAGGGACATAGATGAAACTCCCAGGGTGAATTTGAGTTTTCCCATCCAAACATCCAAATTATGCTTAAATAGGATCAGCGAGGGGCTCTGTTTCACCTGAATTGGAAGTTTGTTCCAGAGGAGAAGTAACTTCTGTGAGACATATCTGTCTCTCCAGCAAATCCTATTGATGTCACATACTAAGTTGAGTTCCCCAGAGTGAGTGCATCTTATGTCATTTGATTTATGAATGTGCAGCATTTCCATTAGAACACAATCTGAGATTGCTTTATATGCAAGGCAGAGGTCACCTCTGACTTGTCTGTAAGACACAGAGTATAGTGACAGTGATTTCAGTCTGTCAATGTATGATGTATGCTGAAGATCCTGAATTTTCTTTGTAAGAGACATTTGAGGTCTTTCCAGTTGCTGCAGGTGCCTGGTAAGGTGCATACCAAAGGTAGAATTGTACTCTATTATTGGCCTAATGAGTGAGGAGTACAGGTGGGTTATAACCTCTTTTGTTCTGGATGCACTGCTCTTAGTTATGAGGTGAGTGAGGTAGAAAGCCTTTCTTACCACTGTGGAGATGTGGTGGCCAAAGGAAAGGTTGCTGTCAGTCTGTGTGCTCAAATCTCTCACCACTGATTGTGTGCTTAGGATATTGTTATTAATGTAGTAATCTGCTGGGATGTTGCCCCTGCCAAAGGGGATAATAATGCTTTTTTTTTTGCATTGAGTTTTAGCCCAAGACTTTGGCACCAGTCATTTGTCTGTGTAAGACCCACTTGTAGGATGTTGACATCATTTGGTGACTCAGTAACTGCACCCAGTTTGCAATAACCAGCAAACTTTGTCAGCCATAGGACTTTTGTTTTAGCCTGTACATCCCAGAAGTAGATTGCAAGCAATATGGGCCCCAGCATCGATCGCCATGGAACACCACTGGTTACATGTCAGCTGGTGGAGGTAGAGTCTCCTATTTTGACTGTGTGCGTTCTGTCAGTGAGCTGGTTTGCAACCTACCTGACAATATTTGGGTTGATATTCATTTTTTTTAATTTCTCCAAATCTTTTGTGTTTCTAGCAGCATGACAGGAATGGACCCCATTCCTAAGACAAGGTATGATTAAAATTCATGAAATTAGTATTGTTTCAATCTTTGATATCAGCCAGAAGTGCTCCTCACAGCACCCACAATGTGCCCAGTAATGACTCCTTCTGCAATTCTTATGGAGTTACACATATTGATTACATATCTAAATATGATTGTAGATTATTTTTTTATAAGACCCATTGCTCCTACTACTATTGGAACTGTCTGGGTATCTTTCTTCCACATTGCTCTCGTTTCTGACTGCAAATCCTGATATTTTATGACTTTGTGTCTTTCTGCATGCAAGACACTGTAGTCACTGGGTGTAGCAATTTCAGTGATCAATGCTACTTTTGTCTTCTTTTCATGGACCACTATATCTGGTTTTCTCACATCTATCTTTTGAACTGTTGGTGATGGGTAATCCCATGTGATGTAGACTTCATCATTTTCTATGATGCTTTGTGGCTCATGTTTCCAGTGTTTTTCAGCCACTTCAATACCATAATGTTTGCACAATCCCCAGTGCAACCGTCTTGCCACATTATTATGCCTTTCAGTATACAGTCCTTCTACCATTAGTATATCACAACCACAACAAGGTGTGCAACTGTTTCCAATTCTGTTTTACAAAACCTATATTTGTCTGTTTCTCCCACATGTTCAATGGACTTTGTAAACCAACATGCATGTAGCCCACTGTCTTGGGCCGACAATATTAACCTTTCATCTTTTGGTTTGAATTCGCCTTACCTTAACCATTCCTGCTTTCTATTCTGATCAACATGAGGTTCTTCCAGGAGTTATATTTATGCATTTTCCACATTTCTTGCTTTCTCATTTGATCCTTCACCTTATATTCTTTCTTATGCTTTTTGGCACATTCAGTTGCGGCCTGATTTTTATCTAGTTCTGGTTTGATTTCTATTGACGCTTGATGCCCATATGCCTCTGGTAGACAAAGAAGAGAAGTTATCTTAGATTTGTTTTCCTCATGTTTCAAAACTTTTACTATGTTTGGGTCTTGTGAGGTCAGCAGATATGTATGCAGTCCCACAATTGCAGATCTATACATGTAATCAATTTCAAGGAAGCTCATACTGCCTTAGGAATGAAAAAATACATAATGTTGGTATGCACTGATTTTTATAAATCATTTGATGAGCATGAAGAATCTTTCTTCTTTTCCTGTCTAATCTATCGGGGCCAGTCAGTTACTCCAAAACTGTAAGCTAGGACAAGAAGAGCAAATTGGTTTATAGCTTGAATTTTGTTGCTAGATGTTTTCAGGATTAATTTAAGTCTTCAAAAATGTTCCTTACCAAGTTTTATTCCCATTTGTTTATGTTTAATTGTTGATCCTTCATCAGTTCCCAACTATTTATACACTCCCACCTGTTCAAGTTATTTTATATCATATTCTTGTCCCAAACTGATGTTTTCTTGGTGCTGTAGTTTTCCTGCTTTAAATGTTGCTTTTGCAGATTTATCAAGACCAAATGACATTCTTATATCATCTGATGAAGTTTTGACAACTTGCAGTTGTGCTTTCAGTTCCTCATCTGATGAGCAGTACAGTTTAAATCATTAATAAAGAGAAGATGAGAAGTCTTTACACTTCGTTGCTTTCTGGGAGCCAAATTATAGCCATGGCCTAATCTGTTAAGCAAACATCTTAGTGGTTTAAGGGCAAGGCAAAAGAGCAACTGTGACAAGGAGTCACCCTTGAATACCTCCCTTTAATACCTCCCTTTGGTGTTTTATCCCTGGAATAATAATTTGCCCTTTATCATGGCTTAACTGCAAAGTGGATTGCCACAGTTTCATGGTCGCTGTCATGTAATTTATCAGTGTATGGTGCACCTTATACATTTTTAAACACTCTTTTATCCATGAATGCGGGATACTGTCAAATGCTTCCTTGTAGTCAATCCATGCTATACTTAGATTCTTCCCCTTTTTACAGCTCTCCACTATGACTTTATTTAACAACAAATGATCCTTTGTTCTATATGACTTTCTTTTATTGCCCTTTTGTTCTATTGCCACAATTGAGTTGTCTTCTAAATGCTTATGAAGTCTGTCAGCATCAGTTCCAGTGTATAGTTTATACATCATCGAAAGGCAAGCTATTGGTCTATAATTTTTAGGGTAGCTTACAGGTTCACACTTGAGTAGGATGATTGTTTTTCCTGTTGTTAGCCAGGTTGGTGTCTGTTTGTGGTGGGCATATAAATAGTTCTTACTCATGGCTAAATCTTCATGCAAAGATGTTAGTGCTTTTAACCAGAAGTTAGGTACTGCATCTAGGCCTGGGGTTTTCCAATTAGAGGCTTTTGTTAACTTTGTTTCAATCTCTCTAGCTGTTACTTCAGCCCATTTCATATCCTGTACCTTTAAACTTCTTATTCTTTCTTTTACTTCTTCTATCCATCTAACACCTTTATTATGTTCCAAATGATCTTCATAAATACTTCTCCAAAATGTATCTTTTTCTTCTTTATTTGGTGGTCTTTCAATTCATTTTACCTTGTTTCCCAGTTCTCTATAAAACTTTTTTAGGTCATCAATAAATTGCTTATCTTGTACTTTTGCTTTATAACTATCTGTGTATCTTTTAAGTTTTTCTGCCTGTGCTGATATGTTCAGTTTATTATTTCTGATAATGCATGATAAATCCTGATCTGTTATAATACTGTGCATTTCTTTTATCACGTCCATCTTTCTGAGTGTTTTTGATCTGTTCCCTCTTCTGTACTCTTCTAACAGTGACACTTCTGTCCCCATTGCTTTATAATTTTCTCTATTTGATATTTCCATGGTAGTATTTCTCCCCTTCCTTTCCCTCACTACCCCGTGTTCTTGTGGTAGAATTGTATCTGTTATTAATTTATCAGCACAATAATATAGCCTGTTTACTTCTATTATATCGCATGGATCTCTATGGACAGTCCTAATTACTGTGTTCATTTTTTTATCAGACTTCTGACTTTTGGAGTTTTATTGACCTTCTGCAGTCCATTTATTTTATTGATCTTAATATGTCTATCCATTTCTATTAAGTCAAGCAACTCTTCTCTTAGCTCATTTTCTTCTAAACTGAGGGCACATTTTTTGTTTTCCATTTCCTGTGGGTATTCTATAGAAAGCTCTATAACATCTTCCTGTGGCACATTCTCTTCAATTTCATCCTGTGTCATCCGTTACTCTGTCATATGGGAACTCACTGGCCTATCACTCCTCAACATTGACTGCATCAGAGTTTCCAGTTTCCTGTTCCTTCCCTTGCTGTCCAGCTTCAAGTGAACATTTATACTGGTTTCCTGTAGAAGTCTCCAAAATATCTTCATATAGCAGCAGATCAGTTGCTTCACATTCCACTGGTTTCTCCTTAACTTGGATGTCCATTGTTCTATCATGCTGTGGTGCTTTCTGAGTTAGATTTTCTACACTGAATCCTTCACTTTGCAGGTACTCCATAACCTCAGTTTTTATTTATTTAACTTCTCCATTACTAATCTTTCTACTTTTTCTCTTTGTCTTCTTATTTTTGTATTGTAAAGTTTTCCATGTCCAGATTCCTTTACCTGTATTTCTCTTCAAATCTCTTTGGTGCTGCTCTTTTTGTATTGGTTAGTTTTGCTTTCTCCTTTGCATAGCTATTACACCATATTAAATCTCTTTTCCTTTCCCATGTCCACATTTTTTCTTCAGACGTCTCTTGATCTTCCTGCTTCTCCTTACTTTGGTGACTGTTTCATGATGTTGTGATGTAACCTGAGTTAGACCTCCTACATCAAATCCTTCACTTTGCAGACATTCCATAACTTCAGCTTCTATTTTTGTAACTTCGACTTTACTAATCTTCTTTCCTACATTCCCTCTTTGTGATGCCTTTGCCTGTATTTCTCTTTGAATATATTTGGGGCTGCCTTTTTTGTATTGATTAATTTGGCTTTCAACTTTGCATAAAAATTGCACCATATCAAATCTCTCTTTCTTTACCATGTCCATCTTTCTTTTTTATACTTTTCAAAAATGTCTAGGTTTTGTTGTTTATATTTTCGCACGTACTCAGATGCTTCTTTTTCCAAACAGCTCAAAGCTTCTTGGTCTATATAATGCTTTTCCAAATCTGTTGTATTAGTGAACACAAATTTTTATTTGAAGCTTCTGACAGTTTTTCTAGACAGTTTTGTAGGAATGTTTTTGTATTTTGAGGATTCTACACTGTCATTTTTTTTCCAGTCCTGGCACCAGTCTGCCTACCAGGATTGGACGCTTTTTTATCCTTGGTCTTGTGCCCCTGGCTATCTTTTTTTTTGGAATTTTTAATTTGCTTCTTTCCATGATATATGCTATATAAAATACAGTCTATAAATTAGTGCTGTTGGTGAGATTTTGTGAAAAAAAACAGAGTCCACCTTGTGAAGGTGCTTACCAAGACTTGAGGATGAATTCAGTTTCAGGAATACTACTCTCCTTTGCTTACTGACGTATCATCTCTCTATTCCCCCAGCTGGGTGAGTTTATCAATGATTCCTGAGTGGGCAATACTGTCAAAGGCCTTGGCCAGATCCAGGTAGGCCGTATGCAAGGATTTGCCTTCATCCAGGGTTTTGGTGACTGTCTCAAAGAAGTCAATCAAGATCAAGATGCAGAATCTCCCTTTAACAAAACCAAACTGGGTCAGGTCAAGCATTTAGAGGTTTCCTATATCTTTGTTGATAAGGTCCATACTATTCTTTCTATAGCCTTGCAGATTAGGCTGGTCAGGCTTATGGGTCTATAGTTCCCAGGGTCAATGGAGGTGCCTCCTTTATGTAATGGGATGAAAGTTGCTGTTTTCCATTCATCAGGGACAAAACCAGTTCTTAGACTGTTTTTAAAAAGAGTACCCACTGGTGCAGCTAGTTCCTGTTTTAATCCATTTAGAATGTAGCCTGGGATATTATCATTTAACATAGAAGTTGTGTTGTTGGCTTTGGAGAGGGATAGTGTTTATGACCCACTCCTTGGAGATAATAGATGGAGGGCAGGTGATAGGGATGCTTTGGGGGATATGCAGTGGGAAAGGGGAGAGAAGTTTTCACGGAACCTGCCAGCAAGCAGGTTGGCAATTTCTGCAGGTTCAGTATATATGGTGCCATGAGCGACCAGTTCTGCATAGATTTGGGTTTTTCCTTTAAGGTCTCTGACATAGCTAAATAAGGCCTTATGGTTATCCTTAGTGAAGGAGGCTGCTTTGGATTCATCCAAGAACAAAATGTGGACACAGGCAAGGCTCCAGGTTCAGTATAAAATCCTTTAATAAGATACAAGCGCTTTCACAAACTGCTTCCTCAGGTGTAATACCAACTCAATAGAGATGATTTCTTTAAATATCCAATAAATGGTTCAATAAAAATCCAATAAATAAAGGGTTGGGAGGGTGGCCTAATGGTTAAGGTGTTTGCCTTATAAACACAAGGTGCAGGGTTTGAGTCTCACAAGGGATAATTGGCTAGGCTTAAAATGGCTCACAAGGGCAGTTAGCCTAGTTCTAACCTATAAATACTATAAATCACATGATACCACAATAAAGTAACATGATCCTTTTTTAAATTGATCTATATATCATGGCATACCTAAAACACATATACCTACTCACATTTTCAAATAACTTTAAAAAAATCCTAAAATAAAATAAAATAAACATATAACTATCTGACAGATTATCTCAAAAGGGGTCTGGACTTCAGTTTTGGTCTTAAGGACACATGCTCATTTAAGCCATGCCCTACTTCTGATCTAAGTCTGACTATCCACCTAGCCTCCATCTCTTCTGTCTTGTTACGGACATCTCCACCCCTTAAACTTTCATATATTCTAGCAATGACCATGAACTTAAACTTGTGTACAGAGCTTGCATTACTTATATGTTTGGCAAGGGCATTAAGTCTGTTATTCTTACCAATATGATAGATGTGTTCACAAATTCTTTCCTTTAAGGCCCTGTCGGTTTTACCGACATAAGACTTCCTACATTCTAAACAATCTGCCAGATAAACAATATGTTGACTCTCACAAGTGGCCTGAACTTTGAACATATAGCTATTATTCTGGTCGGGATGTACAAACTGCATGTTACTGTCTATATAACTGCAGGTTTCATCCCTGTCCCAGCTGAAATCATATGTCTATCTCTTTCCTCTGTCCCTCCCAAAGAATAAAAATGTCATCAACAAATCTTCGCATAAATAATATAGTCTGATGATAAGGGCCATGCAATAAATGTTGCCATTCCCACATAACCATGACAGCGTTGGCATAGCTATTGGCACAAGATGTGCCCATAGCTATGCCATTATGCTGCCAAAACACTTGTTCTGCAAATAAAAACACATTATTTTAAGTACCAAAGTCAATAATTGGCTAATTCGCAAAATCATTACTTCATCTAATTCAGAGGATTTTTTCATAAAGTATATAATACTTTCAATTCCAAACATGTTGGGAATCACTGTAAAAAGTGATACAACATTTAATGTGACCAATAGAAAAGACTTATTACCAGCACTCACAATAAAACTATACAGGTCCCTTAGAAAATGTTCAGTATTCCTAAGAACATGTTCCAAATTATTCAGAATGGGCCTTAAACATTTCTCAATATCTATATATATATATATAGATACAGGTTCCATACACCAGTTCCTCCCTGACACAACCGGCCTCATAGGAGGATTGACAGCATCCTTATGTACCTTGGTTAACCCCTGTATAATTAGGAGATTGATAAAGATCTGTTGAAGTACCTTATATGGTGGGGTATAGCACTATAAGGTACCTCAACAGATCTTTATCAGTCTCCTAAGGAACATATCATTGAGGGATGTAGTTACCTTTTCTACTAGTTTAGGTACCATATTGAGATTTATTTTCAAATAAAATTCATCATTACTAAGCATGCTCAACATTGCCATGTCATACCACACTCCATCCATCACAACAATGGGCCCTCCTTTGTCTGCAGGTCTTATCACAATATCCACATTGCTTTCATTTTCATTTTTCGTCAGATTGACACATTTCGTATCATGCATACTGTTTCCTTTCCCCATATTCAATTTATAAATATCTTCAATACACATTTTCTCAAAAGCATTCACTAAAGGACCCAAGACTGGTAAAAAAGTACTGGGTTTCTTACATACATTCAACCCCTGCATATTATCTGTGTAAACATTTTGACATCAAATATAATGTCTGTAAGCTCAGACTGCCCAGTTGGTATAAAGGACAGCCCCTTCTTAAGGACATTCAACTCATATTTAGTTAACTTATATTTAGACAGATTCCAGACTAAGCCATTATCTGATTGAAAAAGGCTTTCTTTATATTGTACGTACTCACTGTTGTCTCTTCGTGTTTTCGTTTGTTTCTGCTTTTGCTGCGACCTCGATGTTGCTGCTTTATTTGTTGTACTCTCTGCTCCCTTACTTGTAAAGGGAACATTAAAGTCATTGGACCATTCTTGTATAAAACATCTTCTTCAATTACTGCACCATTCGACGTTCTGCTAATCGTGGAATTCCCATTCAAGTCACCAGAGTTGTGTGGACTTCAACCTGTATAGTTTTCCTCCTCGAGCCATTCACTTCAGGCTGCTTAATGGTGTCTGTCATCATACCGCCAATCACAGAATTTCTGACCCCCTGATTCGTTGTAACTTCTGTGGAGGTGGAACCAGATGTAACACTAGCTTCCCCTTAATTTACTACATTGCTGTCCACATCATTAAATTAAGGCCAAGTAAATACATTACCCAGCTGGAAATCTTTCCTAACCCATAGAAGCTTCTTCATTTTTATTTTTCAAGAGCATTCTCTCATACGCTGACACTGAATCCATAACTTCCACCATATGCTTATCAACTATAGCGGTCCCATACTATTTCAGCATTTCCTTATATTTTTCTTCAATAGACAAACATAGGGTTTTAGTCTCTTTTTCAGCTGCTGTTACTAATAATTTTAGATAGCCAAGACTTGCATTGATATTTATTTTCTGACATTCACTAAGCAACTCTGAGTCACAGTTAGTAGAGGTAGGCAGTTTTAATACACGCAGTCCTAGAGTTGTTACTCCTTCCTTTAAACACACCTCAAGGTGATATTGATGATACTGGTTGTGTTTTAAGTTAAATAATTCCTTCTTAAGCATTAGCAGCAGACTTTTAAATGCTATTAAGTTGAGATTGGAAGTTTCTTCATCTATATCCTCTAATACACAATTGATTAAAGGATTAATGTTCTTATCAATCATCCTTAAAAAAGTATCTGCCTTCACACTGTTTTCTCTATATTCCTGAGATGCATTATAATCCAGATCAACTAATTCTCTACCTTCTGCCATACCCCTGGAGGTTCTGGTGATATAAAAAAATCCAAACAAGCACAAAAAACAGCCACCAGCCACCAGGCACCTGTATCCAAATGAATGCAAACACAAAATATCCAAGAACAAAATACTGACACAAGCAAGGCTCCAGGTTCAGTATAAAATTCTTTAATAAGACAAAAGCACTTTTACAAACTGCTTCCTCAGGTGTAATACCAATTTAATACAGATGATTTATTTAAATAAACAATAAATCACAAGATCCAACAGTAAAGTCACATGATCCTTCCTTAAATTGCTCTATATATCATAGAATAGCTAAAACACATATACCTACTCACATTTTCAAATAACTTCAAAAAACTCCTAAAATAAAATAAACATATAACTGACAGATTATCTTCAAAAGGGGTCTGGACTTCAGTTTTGGTCTTAAGGGCACATGCTCATTTAAGCCATGCCCTACATCTGATCTAAGCCTGACTAGCCACCTAGCCTCCATCACTTCTGTCCTGTTACAGACATCTCCACCCCTTAAACTTGAAAATGAGGCACCGAGTAAGCTACAAAGCAATGTGGATATTGTGATAAGGCCTGCAGACAAAGGAGGGCCCATTGCTGTGATGGATAAAGTGTGGTATGACATGGTAATGTTGAGCATGCTTAGTAATGATGAATTTTATTTGAAAATAAATCTCAATATGGTACCTAAACTAGTAGAAAATGTGACTGCATCCCTCAATGATATGTTCCTTAGGGGACTGATTGATAAAGATCTGTTGAAGTACCTTAAAGTGCTATATCCCACCACATCAATTATAAAGGGGTTACCCAAGGTATATAAAGATGCTGTCAATCCTCCTATGAGGCTGATTGTGTCAGGAAGGAACTGGTGTACAGAATCTGTATCTATATATATTGAGAAATGTTTAAGGCCCATTCTGAACAATTTGGAACATGTTCTTAGGGATACTGAACATTTTCTAAGGGACCTGTATAGTTTTAGTGCGAGTGCTGGTAATAAGTCTTTTCTATTGCTCACATTAGATGTGGACTCTGTTTGGAATTGAAAGTATTATACAGTTTTTTGAAAACATTCTCTGAATTAGATGAAGTACTGATTTTGCAAATTAGCCAATTATTGACTTTGGTACTTGAAAATAACATGTTTTTATTTGGAGAACAAGTGTTTTGGCAACATAATGGCATATCTATGGGCACATCTTGTGCCAATAGCTACGCCAAAGCTGTCAAGGTTATGTGGGAATGGCAACATTTATTACATGGCTCTTATCATCAGACTATATTATTCATGCGCAGAGTTGTTGATGACATTTTTATTCTTTGGGAGGGGACAGAGGAAAGTTTTGAAGAATGTCATAGATTTATTGAGAGCACTACCCCTTTTATAAAGTTTGTCTCTACTTACTCTAGAGTAAAGATACATTTTTTAGATATTTCCATGAATATGGATGAAGATTTTAACATATATACATGTTTACATAGGAAGGATTGTCATGTGAATCATGTGCTAAGCAAAAGGAGTATGCATCCTCAACACATTTTAAAAATGTTGCATGCAGCCAAGTTTTCAGGGCCTCTCGGCTTAATGTTAGAGATGTGAAACAAGTAGAGGTCACTAGGGATGAGTTGAAGGAAAGGGGTTACAGAGAGGTTGATATCAATGACCATGCGAAGGATATTATGAGTTTGAGAAGTACTAGGGCCTGTCGTACTTTTCAGAAGGCTGGGATAGTAGTAATAGAAAAGAGTGGAAACATAACCAGAGTGGTTTTAAACTCAAGGTACCTCTATGTTGTCCTAGTAACGTGAACTCCTACATGGACATCATAAGCAAACACTGGGGGATTTTAACGACTGGAGCATTTCTCCCCGGGCCTCCACTGAAAACAGGCTCTGTGGAACCTAGTCGGACTTTCCTGGTCAACAAATGATAAATAAATAAATAAAAATAAATAAAGATAAGGAAATTATGACGTTAATAGACAGCGAACCCAGGTTTCTGTTTAGAAACATGAAGTCACTGAGACAGGCAAATGATGTCAGCTGAAACAGGGACAAACCATGTCAGAAATGGTCCTACTGCAGTTATATAGACAGTAACATACAGTTTGTACATCCTGACCAAAATAAGAGCTATGTGATCAAAGTTCAGGCCACTTGTGAGAGTCAACATATTGTTTATTTGGCACATTGTTTAGAATGTAGGAAGTTGTATGTCAGTAAAACCGACAGGACCTTAAAGGAAAGGAATTGTGAACACATTGATCATATTGGTAAGAATAACAGACTTAATGACCTTGCCAAATATATAAGTAATGCAAGCTCTGTGCACAAGTTTAAGTTCATGGTCATCACTAGAATGTATGAAAGTTTAAGGGGTGGAGATGTCCGTAACAGGACAGAAGAGATGGTGGCTAGGTGGATAAAGATCAGACATAGGGCATGGCTTAAATGAGCATGTGCCCTTAAGACCAAAACTGAACTCTGGACCCCTTTTGAGATAATCTGGCAGATAGTTATATGTTTATTTTATTTTAGGAGTTTTTTAAAGTTATTTGAAAATGTGAGTAGGTATATATGTTTTAGGTATTCTGTGATATATACAGCAATTTAAGGAAGGATCATGTGACTTTACTGTGGGATCGTGTGATTTATTGGATATTTAAAGAAGTCATCTGTATTGAGTTGGTATTACACCTGAGGAAGCAGTTTCTGAAAATGCTTGTGTCTTATTAAAGGATTTTATACTGAACCTGGAGCCTTGCCTGTGACCGTATTTTGTTCTTGGATATTTTGTGCTTGCATTCATTTGGATACAGGTGCCTGGTGGCTGGTGGCTGTTCTTTGTGCTAATTTGGATCCATAGTTAGCTTTAGAACTCCTTATGAGGTATCTTATTTGCTTGTTTAAGCTGAGGAAAGAATGCTTCCAATTCAGAGACCATTCCTTCCTGTTTTTGCACAGCAATTTCTTTCTCTTATTGTATAACCTGTTAATGGCGGATGTCCACCAGGCAGGCTTGTTCTTTCTTGAGGATCTTGTTTTGGTCCTGTCAGGTATGGCTGAGTCAATACATTTGTATAGATGCTTATATAAGGCAATGGTGTAAATCTCAGTATAGGTGTCCATGCCATCAGTGGGGGCAGGGGCTTTGACAATATTAATGCCACCATGTATTACGTTGTAATCGGCTTTGGAGAAGTTTTTAGTCTAGGTGCTGGTAATGGGGGTCAAATGTTATTGTTACTTATAATAAGACTGATTTATAATCAGACCTCACTAGGGAAGGACTGCATACAAGGGGTGGTGCAACAATCACCCATGTTAGTGAGCACCAGAGGGTTGTCAATCAACTGGTCCAGGGCATTGAAGTTGATGAAGTCCAAGAACCTTTGGGCAAGTACATTAGTACATGTATAATTTACCCAATCTATAAATGCGTAGTTGAAGTAACAAAAAAAACAGGGTGTTTGGTTGTATCTTGAGTGATTCAAGTAGAACCAAGTATGCAGTGTGGGTATCCTGGTTCATGGAGGGGGTTCTACAACTGGCAATAACTTAGGGAGGGGTCTTACCTATAGTCAGTTGGACCTGGATTAGTTGGGAATTGTTTTGTTTAATTAGTCTAGAGCTGTATTTATCTTTGATGAATATTGATACTCCACCTCCTTTAGTTCTCACACTTTCAGTTTGTGGTCTGAATGTGTGGAAGAGTATAACCAGATATGGCTGGGTGGTTTCCATGGACTTAAACCAAGTCTCTCTGACTGCATAGATGTCAGTGTCTTCTAAGGTGAGGGCTGCTTCCAGTGAGTGCAGTTTTAGGTTTAGACTCCTAGCATTTAGCAACATAACCTTGAGGTTGCTTTTTGAGGATATTTTTACATGGGGAAGTTTGTACACATAAAAATAAATATGAACACATGAACATGAAGACATAGAAAAAAGAAAACCAGATATGTAAGTGCAGTACTTCCATACATCTTTCTGCATAACCACTCCCTCCACTAAAAAATATTTCCTCAGCCAATAAACACTCTGTTCTTTCCTGTCATCACTACTGTATTCCCATGCTAGTGTTTTCTTCACACACGCATCCATGGGACCCCTGTTCTGAACCAATCTGGAGGAATGCTTATTCTGTCCTCTCACTACCACATCTCATCACATGATATCCTTCTATTCCCATTCTAGCTTCCTCCTCTTCCTCCCATCGTTAAGTCAACAGGTCACCTTTTTCTTCACCGTCTTCTCTCTGCTACTACCTGTCTTTCAAAGGAGATCTTTCCCTGTCAGAAATTTTCCCACAGGACTCCTAGATGTCTTGCTGGGGTCACAATTATCAGTATATCTTTAGACTTCTCTGTGAGCCTTCTTCCTTATGTCAGGCTTAATGTTTACTGGTTAACAGCCTGCACTATTTATTGTACTTCTTTTTCCAGTCTAGTTCCACTTTCTTCTGATGCTATCAGGCCTTGTCACCTCTCCTTGACATGCTCAGTGTCCCTAACATCAACAGGTGTTTCTTCTACTACGCTATTTAAAGTATTTAAAACATGAACTACATAAGCAGGGGAATCTCCCTTCTCTCCAGTCATATCGTCATTCGCACACGTTAATCACTTCAGAGTCATTCTTAGCCCACAGTACAATAACATTGAGCTTTGCAGGATATATGAAGAATGTTTGTGCTCCTTCTTGTGGTACATGACAGGCTGCTGCAAGCAAACATTTTCATTTCAAAGAAATCTGTGGTGCAAAGATCACCTTATATTTTAACTCTGCAACCACACATCACAAAGGCCTTCCTGAGTGCTGTAGTCTTTGCAATCCATTATTTCAGCCTATAACTATAGTATTTTATAACTAACTGTCACAGATTATCATCATTTCCAGACATACTATAAACACTGTGTGCCCTGTCATTCTGTTTAACTAGACAGTCAGTTCTTTCAGTTACTTCCCATGTCCACTGTTAAATATACCACGCTGTTTCTTTGTCCTGCAGCCCTTCCCTCAGCCCAATGACTCTGAAATTTCTCTGCATGTTCTGCACTCTAAATCCCACTGTTTTTCTAAAGTTTCTATGTATGCATGTAACTTTTCATTTCCTGCCATTGCACTGCACTTTCCATGCAATCGATTTTTTGCTGCATGCAATCAAACTTTTGTTTCTGCTTTTTTATTGTTTCCCCAAACTTCCCCACCCCAAAACATGAAGCCATGAGCTCTTTACTCATCTCATCTACATGCTGAGGGATTATGACAATTTCTTCCTTCCATTTTGATGATTTCAAAGCTCTAAATAGCTTGATTTACCTTGTAATCTACTTTAGACACACTTTCCTCAATGTATGGATCATGTAAACTTCCAAACTTGATGTAAAACATAAACTTTGAACATTCTCCAGGCACAGAGCTGCTGTGGTAGGTAGCCATCTTGTGCAGTGACCTTACACTGCCTCTTATCGAAAACCTCTTTAAGGCAGCCATCTTGTGTAGTGACCTTACACTGCCTTTTATCGAAAAGCTCTTTAAGGTAGCCATCTTGTGCAGTGACCTTACACTGCCTCTTATCGAAAACCTCTTTAAGGCAGCCATCTTGTGCAGTGACCTTACACTGGCTTTTATCGAAAAGCTCTTTAAGGCAGCCATCTTGTGTAGTGACCTTACACTGCCTTTTATCGAAAAGCTCTTTAAGGCAGCCATCTTGTGCAGTGACCTTATACTGCCTCTTATCGAAAAGCTCTTTAAGGCAGCCATCTTGTGCAGTGACCTTACACTGCCTCTTATTGAAAAGCTCTTTAAGGCAGCCATCTTGTGCAGTGACCTTACACTGCCTCTTCTCTAAAAGCTCTTTAACGCAGCCATCTTGTGCAGTGACCTTACACTGCCTCTTATCGAAAAGCTCTTTAAGGCAGCCATCTTGTGCAATGACCTTACACTGCCTCTTATCGAAAAGATCTTTAAGGCAGCCATCTTGTGCAGTGACCTGTTGCTGCTTCTTATCTAAAAGCTCTTTAACATTTGGCATAGTCACCTGCATCCTTTGTTTTAAATTGTCATAATGTTCAAACACAGTTCTGAAAGGGGTGTCTTCCTCTACCTAGTCTTCTGTAAATATATATCAAACAACACTCCAGGGAATCAGTATACAGGTGTCCAAAGGGACTAAAATCCATGGATATTTATGATATCTTCCTTGTAAAAAACATCAACTAGGATAGTAAATGGTCCTAGTTTTTCCCATCAGCCTCTACTTTTTTTTTTTCTCAGCATGAACTTTAGGGTTCTTCTGAACTATTCGACTAACCCATTGGTTTGGTGATGATATATCTAACTCCTTAGTTGCGTTACCTGAAATCTGTCACAGAGGTGCTCATAATCGTTGACATGAATGGGATGTCAGGGACTGTCAGGATTTCCTGCGGTACTCCCACCCATGAAAATGATAGAACTAACTCCTATGCAATGGCCCTGGAGTTGACTTTCCTAAGGAGAATAACGTCATGGAACTGAGTGGCATAAACTAGCATGGTCAATATGTACTGGTGTTTTTTACTAGTTTAGATTAAGGGGCCTAGAATGTCCATGGCTACTCTTTTAAAAGACACCTGTGTCACAGGTATTGTTATTAGGGACTTCTTAAACCATGGATTTGGTACTGTCTTTTTATTTAATTTATTTGCTTTTTGTTGGCAGGGTTAGCCCCTTATAGCCAGTGTCCTCTCTTCAGGGGTGACCTGTGGTGATATTCATATTGACTATATATATATATATATATATATATATATATATATATATATATATATATATATATATATATACATACTAACTTTATATGTATGCAAGTATATTTTATATATATATATATATATATATATATATATATATATATATATACATGGGTCCTAGTTGTTACATCGAAAGTACGTTTCAAAGAAAACCAAAAAAAAATGCAGTTTTCATGTAACATTAGTTGTACATCAACTTATAGTGTTGGACAATCATGTTTAGTGTACTTTTTTTTTAATTTAGTGTTTATTTTTCAACGAAAGTGCATTTTCGATATAATGCACATTCGTGAAATTCAATTATCGGAAGTACGGTTCGATGAACCGTATTTTCTATAATACAACGTAGACCCATATATATATATATATAATATATATATATATATATATATATATATATATATATATATATATCTATATGGGTTCAGTATATAATTTCAAAATACTGAAATCCCAAATTTCAGTATTTCGAAATTATAAACCCGAAACCTACAAATCCCGAACACTCAAAACCACGAAATTTAAACTCCCGCACCTACATTACACATACAGCAAACACATACACATACACACAACATCCCCCCACAAGCACACAAACATATCTAAACTACATATATGCAAGGGGGCAAGCCCCCTACACCCCTCCACACCCCCTTCTTATATATACTAACTCCGAGATTGCACAGACACACAAACATAACTGACACCAACACATTTTACAGTCCCTCACACACACACATTACAGTCACAACACAGACAGATATACACTAAAACCCCTAACCAATACACTTACACATGCATACATACCTGCACTAACAACAAACCATACAAACACTGCAACACCAGAAGCACAAATTCAAAACCTCCGAACCTCGGAAGTTTTATTTCCCCCTTCTGCAGTTTCGGTATTTTGAGATTCGTCTATATAATTTCAAAATACTGAAATTCGGTATATACAAGAAAATAAAGCTGGCAAATGCAAACAGAACAAATTAATCTAACATCTAGTCTCAAAATAAAAGTGTGACTAGACAATTTGCATGATTTCCACATTGAGATTCATACATTTATAAATGGAATAAACATTCTTAAAACTATTTAACTATACTGAAGAAGAAGCCTGATGTAATACGTAAGAATGCTACACGTCCAAATGATGCAAAAAGTACATAGTGCCCTTCACTGTTACCGGAGTAATAACTGTAAATACCACAACGCTAGAAATACAACAGGAACAACAGCAAGTATTTTGCCTGCCAAGTCCAAGAGCTGAATGATATGAAAATAGTGTAAACTTCATACAGCAACGTTTCCTCATGTTGGTCACGCAAAGTGAAAAAAACTTTATATCCTTTAACCACATTATTTGGTAGCCTGATATGGAACAGCCTCCAGATAAAAATATGGAATAGCCTCCAGATAAAATCTTTAATCTTAGGAGGAGTATGAAAGCAAAGGCCTTTTTTATAGAATTCTCTTTGGGAAAACAAGCAAGCTAATGACCAAGAAGGTATCAAAGAGAAAGCAAAAGGAATATAATCCTATGGCTTCATGATTTTACTACAGACAAATCAGAATGCTGAGGTGTAAAATGTGCCTTAAATACATCATGTGGATTAAATCTTTAAATTCAGCTGTATTCTAGTTCAGTTATTCAGCAAACCATTTTCCATTTCTCCGGAAAAGTGTGAAAGCAACTTACGAAAACAGAAATAAATCTTTAATTTCAGCCCACTGGCTTCCACCCAAAAACATGTAAAACACAAGTGATATAAATGTGCGGACCTGTAAGATGGAAAGGAATGATACTATCTCATATACAAGTATGCATACATCTTGATTAAGAGGCTTTAACACATCTGCCCCATGTACAATGAAAAAAATCAACTTTTTCAATGTAGTTCACACACTATAGATGAATTAAAAGAGAAAGATTGCACCAAATGTGCTATAAAAGAAAATATAATATTTAAATATATCTGCTGTACTCCTTTTAGCTGAAAGAAGAAAAGCTGTTTCCAAAAAGTCAACTGTTACTTATCTTTATATAATGAAAATCCCAATAAAATTTCCATAGGTTTATAGGTTCAGCCATGGGGCCTATATAAGCCTAGCCAAAAAGGTTCCCTGGCTTTTGCCACACAAGAAAACAATTTTCCTGTGCACCTGTCAAGCAGTGCGCAGAAGTGATCTCCGGGTGAATTTTCTATTTCCAATCCAGTCGTTGAGATTTTTCTTAAAGTGGGTCAAAGAGAAGCTTTGCTTGACATGAATGGCTAGTTTGTTCCAGAGTATGGGAAGTCTCTGGGACAGGAATCTATCCCTCCAGCATGTTCTGTTTATTGTGGTGACAAGGTTTAGGTCCCTGGAGCATGTGGTTTGAAGGGATTTGGGTTTCTTTAAGTGTAGCGTGTCCAACAGCTCTGGGTTTGACATGACTTTGTATGTTAGGCAGAGGTCGCCTCTGAGTAGGCAGTAAGTGATGGAATAGAGCTGGAGTTTTTTGAGATGGTCTGCGTATGGCATCTGTTTGAGGCCAGTAATCCTCTTAGGGAGGTAAAACTTCCTATAATCATTAGCACTAAAACATATGCCCAGCATATTTGAAAACACTAGGCATCCCCTATCTACTGCCTAAACTACAAGAATCCTTATGTTTTTTTTAAAGCTCAATGGCATAGACTAAACTATAGTTTATCTGGGGTCATTTAGAGTTTCTTGTGCTTGTAGGAGTTGGTCAGGGAGGATGGGAGTAAGTGGCTCTATGGCATAGACTAAACTATAGTTTATCTTGTGTCATTTAGAGGCTCGTGCTTGTATGAGCTGGTCAGGGAGGATGGGAGTAAGTGGTTCTATGGCATAGACTAAACTATAAGTGATCTGGGGTCATTTAGAGGCTCTTGTGCTTATAGGAGCTAGTCAGGGAGGATGGGAGTAAGTGGCTCTATGGCATAGACTAAACTATAGTTTATCTTGTGTCATTTAGAGGCTCGTGCTTGTATGAGATGGTCAGGGAGGATGGGAGTAAGTGACTCTGTGGCATAGACTAAACTATAGGTGATCTGGGGTCATTTAGAGGCTCTTGTGCTTGTAGGAGCTGGTCCAGGAGGATGGGAGTAAGTGGCCACTGCTGGCTTGCCTATCCTGTATAGCAGGTAGGCAGTTCTGATTCACCACAAAGGTGACACCTAGCAGGAGAAATAGGTGTTCCTTCTGGTGGTGTTTTAAGCCTGCCAAGCCGACATTGCCAAAGTGCAGTTACACTAAAAGCTAAGGGGAACTTGTTATGCAGTAACATGCTTCCCATCAGGAGACAGCAATAGCAGAGGTCAGAGGAATTGCCCATGAGGAAAGGGTGCTCCCACAGGTGACAATAGGCCACTTCCTGGGGCCAGCATGCTGAAAAACCCATGTCACCCAGCTGTCACTAGGGAACAGACAGCCACTTTGGATTCACAGGCAGGAACAAATGGACCAGATGGTTCTCACCTAGCCTGGAAATGCCAGGCCACCATCCAATCAAGAATGAATGGGACAACTGAGTGCAGACAGAGGAGACATTATAAGAGGTCCTAGGAAGAGGAATATATTATCTACCACGGGCTGCAACTGAAATTGTTCAGAATTGATCAATGCTCGACCCCAGTTAATAAACTGATAAATAAATAAATCATATTTTCGGCTATCAAATTCAAAATCATACACAAATCATACACAAAATAAATAAATATGCAACCTAATCAAGGCCAGACATCATACCCATGTGACGTTTCAACATCAAACTAAAAGGAAAAGAAAATCATCCACAAGAACCTGGAAGCAAAGGACATTAACAGCTGTAGTGAAATCGATACTGCAGACCTGTAACCATGTGTGCTCTGCCTTTAAATGTTTGATGTAGAAATAAAAATCTGTTCAGAGAAGGCCTTTGTTTCATTTCATTAACCACAGATGCAGTGCCTCAAGAAACCATTAACCATAGAACTGATGTCCTGAGTACAGACAGAACAAATCCATTGTATCGTCTTTTGTGAAAATCCCTGGTTAATATAATATCCAAATACCACTGGAGTGCCTTCTGTGTGGAGTCTGTATGTCCTCCCCACGGTTGGGTGGGTGCTCCAAAGACATGCGTAAATGGGCGTGCCTTCGTTGAAGGTTGGACGTCGAGCTGGCACCTCAGCCTTTGTGAAAATCTACTGCCAATCATTAGCGGACCAGAGTTCAGTTGTGGCAACCCATAACCGGGAAAAGCCGAAAGACAAACAACAACAACAACTGATGTGTTAAATCATGGTGTTTGGACAAATCTGCATCAGCTGACCACCCATTAAACACATTTTTTTAAATATCTATAAACATGGTTGGTAAGTAACAGATTCTGTCTCATGTCTCATTCCTTTACTCTAGGCAGCTGGTTTGTCTAGATTAAATCAGTCATGAAAGGAAATAAATGATCAATAATAGCAAACTCACAATTCCCACACTGGTGTTCAAAAAAGCAGTCAGATGCCACTTTAATAGTAACGCTGGTTTACCTTTTTTTTTTTTTTTTACAAAAATACATAAGAACACTACTTTATAAAGGAAACAAAATTGTGAGGATGCAATATGCATAATTTTATCTCAAACAGCAACAAAACTCACAAGGTAGTTCAGTCAAACTAGAGGAAAGAACTTTGGACAGTCCATGCAGTATTTACTTCCCTTCATCCATGGTAAAATAAAGCATCATTACGGACACATCGCTCTGTGGTTACAGCTGAGAGGGACTGCTATACAAAAGGCACAAGTTTTAGAAACCTAATATATGTCTCTTGCAGTAAACAACAAAGAAACATGACCTCCACTGCTGTTATGTCATCTGACAATAAATACGTAAACTTGCCATCACTGTATTTGACTGAGCCCATACACAGCTATCATGGCCATAAAATAGCTTGTATTATTTCAGCCAATTACTTCAATGTATGACATTTGCACTAGTTCATGTTTATTTTGCTAGTTAAGTCCTCAGAGTACAAAATCCCAGTATTCCACCACTCTGCCAGGTATGACTAGACTAGTATGTCGCATATGAATGTTCTTATGTAAAGCATCGTGAGACACACCAGCGTGATGGCAGCAGGAAAACAATCGTCAAGGAAAATCTGGACAGTCCATGAATCCGTGTACGCCCTCTGTCTAAGTTCATGCTGGAACTTTCCTTCTATGTCCCCAGTACCTGTTGACACTTGGGTGTTTTGTTTCATGATCACTGAATTGCCATCTTCATTCCATCTGCATGAAGAAACTGACTGGCTATCACTCACAGTCACATATTATAAATTCACTTAGGTATAATAAAAACCTACTTACCTGCATCACTTTTGCTAGAAGTTTATTTATTTTTTAATCTGTTAAATAACTGTCATCCCAAGCAATCCATTTAATAGTAAACTTTAATTCCAAATGGTTTAAATGTAAAGAACACATATGCAAAAAATGACAAGGCCATGATCTTCATGAAAGTGATTGTTTTAATTCTTGTCACTGAAAACGTTTGTGTCTACTAACTCGAGGTTCATGTGATCAAAATGTGTGTAAATAAACAAGAATGATGAAATGAGACAGAATAATTCACCTGAAAATACTGTTTAACTTAGCTGTACTAAGGCAATCAGCAATATTTCAAATAAAGGAATAATTAACAAATTAATGATAATAATTGTCAGTCCATTTATAATTTAGTTGTAAAGAGAATAGGTAAATAAAGTGTATAATAACTCAAGGTACGCCATTGTCTCACTATCCTGATAGGCATTTCCAGGGATGTCCCACAAAACTATATACATGTCCAGGGATGGGTCAACTTCAGAAGACAAACCAAAAGACTAAATCCCAAAATACTGAAAGACCAAAAGACTAAATCACAAAATACTGAAACCTCAAAATACAGAAAACATGTTTAATGCAGGGGGCAAGCCCCCCCTGCACCGAAAGATTGCATAACAGTGGAGAAGGGGCAAATGCCACCTTTACTATTTTGACTTCATTATTTTGGGATTCAGTCTTTTGGCTTTGTCAGTCTTCTGAAGTAGATCCCCTTTTTTAATCCCCTTCAGAGAAAAAAGGAAAATAGGTCAGTGGATAATGACATTTCTGCATGACACCATAAAGAGTTATTTTACTTCACTAGCTCAAATTTTATATAGTTTTGGATGATGTATTATCTCCCAAATGGAAGAAACCCTTTATCGATATATCAACCTATCTATGTAATCTACGCACACACACACACACACACACACACACACACACACACGCACATGCACAGATAAACACACGTGTGTGCATGTGTGCGTGTGTGTGTGTGTGTGTGTGTGTGTGTGTGTGTGTGTGTGTGTCTGTGCGTCTGTGCGTGCGTATGTGTGTGTCTGTGCGTGCGCTCGCGCGCGCGTGTGTGTGTGTGTGTGTGTGTGTACAAGTGTTAGTGGATTAGGGTTAGAATAAGCACTAGGTAAAAAGGAAGAGGTAGTGCAGTGTGTGTTTGTTCAAGTATGTGGTAATTGGTTAATGCAGAAACCTTTTGGTACACTAAAAGTTTCAGGTTTAGAAGATGGGAGTGTATGTCCAAGTGGTCTGCTTTAGGGTTAGAGTAGGTAAGGATATAGATGTAGTGTTGCGTGTATGTAGTGTATGCCTGAGTTTCTTGTCTAGCAGGACTGTTATGCAAAGGGTTTTTGCTCTGGTAAGGTGTAGGGTTGGGTTTAGGGACAGGGTCAAGGTAAGTACGCATTAGTGTGGTGCAGCAGAGGGGCAAAGGCCCCTGCTCCACCTTAGCAAAGCCTGCTGATATTGGCCTTGACATTCACCGTAACTCTGCCTTATGAACAAAGTAATCTAAAATACAGATATATAATAAAATGACAAGCGAGCAGCATATGAAAGCAGTATGTAGGATGTCTAGTATGAGGACGGAATACAAATCGCTAGTAACAAAGCTTCATACGTTTACATAACAATAACGAGGTAATTCCATTCGACATACGTTAGTCAATATAAGACCATTAAACGACATATACTAATCTAAATATAATGAAGACACAGCTATAACATCATATTTATCTTGGTGTATCATCTATACACTTGTATTTACTGGATTACTACCGTTTCCGTTTCCACTTTTGAATGTTGTGCCCCATTTTCTACACTTGTATTTGTAGGACACAAAAGTCCATATGTTAGCTTTATTAATTAAAGTTGCTGTTTATTCATTTCAGTGCATTGATATACATCTATGAGCCTGTACCTGGGATCTGCTTTAGGGAACTTAACAGTTTTATTAATGAATCAATTTGCACATTATTAAGCGTAATGAGGTGCTGCTGCATGCCAGCCCCTCTTAATTTTATGAATGTTTGCTAACTTCTGGATTAGCACAGAAACATTTAAGCAGCAAAAGGTAAAACTCCTTTGGCATCACTGCATGACTAATAGGTTCATAGGAGGTTACTAGGCTATTGACCCAAGGGTCATTTTAAGCCTAGCCTATTACACAATTATATCTCAAGAGAAAAATTTTGTCAATGCCTAAGGTTATTATTAGTAATGATTGCCCATGTCCAAGAGAGTTATGGGAGCTATTCCCGGCAGGAATTTGCGGTTTCCCATCCATTCATCCAGTCTCCTTTTGAACAGAGTCATAGAAGTGCTCTGCTTAACATGAATTGGTAACCTATTCCAGAGAAGTGGCAACTTCTGTGAGATGAATTTCTCTTCAGCATGTCCCATTTAAATCGCAGAGCAGATTGAGGTCACTAGAGCAGGTAATTCTATTCCCATTTGACTTACAGATGTGCAGCATCTTCATCAGACTGGGGTCACAGATTGCTCTGTAAGCCAGGCACAAGTCGCCCCTAAACAGCCTATATACTACTGAGTACACTGACAACAGACTTCAGTCTGTCTGCGTAAGGCATATGCTGAAGACCCTGGATCTTCTTAGTTAAAAATCTCTGTGGTCTCTCCAGTTGCTACAGGTGTCTGGTACAGTACACACCAAAGGGGGTGTTATACTCAATTATGGGCCTGATAAGGGATGAGTATAGGGGGGTTATAACCTCTTTTGCTCTTGAGGTTATGCCTTTGCTAATCAAATGTGCAACACAGAATGTCTTTCTTACTGCACTGAACACATGGTGGTCAAAGTTTAGGTCACAGTCTACCTGTGTGCCCAAATCCCTCACTGCAGCATTCATTGGTTCATAGGTTTATAGGTAGGTACTAGGCTATTGGCCCTAGGGCCTATATATGCCTAGCCAAAAGATACCCTGGCTTTCGCCACCCAAGAAAATTATTTTCCTGTGCCACTGTTGAGTAGAGCCACAGAAGTGATCCCCGGGATGAATTTCCTATCTCCCATCCAATCATCAAGATTTTTCCTGAAGAGCGCTAATGAGGAGCTTTGTTTGATATAGATAGGTAATATATATTGATATGATCATACTTAAGGTATTGTTGTTTATTTGATAATTAGTAGGGACATTGCTTTTACTGAAGGGGTGATGATGCATTTTTCTGCACTTAGTTTGAGTCCATGGCCTTGGCACCAGTCATTGGTCTGTGCAAGTGCCTCTTGGAGTACACTAACATAATCTGGCGAGTCAACAATTGCTCCAAGTTTGCAGTCATCAGCAAACTTGGCCAGCCACAGCCCCTTTGTTTTGGCCTGAACTTCTGAGAAAAATACCAAACAAAAGGGGGCCCAGTACTGACCCTTGTGGAACCTCGCTGGTGACAGTTCTGCTGGTTTAGGTGGAGTCACCCACTTTGATAGCATGTGTGTGGTTAGTGAGCCAGTATTTGACCCAGCTAACAACAGAGGGGTTGACATTTAGGTGGGTGAGTTTGCCAATAATGCCTGAATGGGGGATTGTGTCAAAGACCTTTGCCAAGTCCAGATATGCTGTGTGCACAAATGTGCCCTCATCTATGGCCCTGGTAACATTTTCAAAGAAGTCTACTAGGTTTAACAGGCATGATAAATACTTTACAAAGCCGAACTGGGTTGGATCAAGGGTTTGGAGGTCACTTATATCTTTATTTATGAAGTCCATGATGATATGTTCCATGGCCTTGCAGATAAGGCTAGTCAGGCTTATGGGTCTATAATTCCCTGGATCTGTTGCTAAGCCTTCCTTGTAGAGGGGGATAGTGGTTGCGGTTTTCCATTCAGCTGGGACAAATACTATATTCAGGCTGTGTTTAAATATGGTGCTTAAGGAGGTTGCTAATTCCTATTCTACTTTGTTTAGAATGCAGCCTGGGATGCCCTCAGGACCCATAGAGGCTGTGTCTTTGCCATAGACAGAGCTTTGATGACATGTTCTTTAGACATATAGGGCAGAGGAGCTGTTGAAGATATGGATTGTGGGAAGCACTACAGAATCCTGAAAGTATGTAAAACAAAATAAAGACAAACTTTTAAAACCAACAAAAATAGCAAAAAATACTGAGTCACTGTGTACTGTTAGTGCTTTCGTCAAGTTTATTAACCCAACCTCAACAGACAAATACATCAGTCTACTAAATGTGCTTAAATAGTCTTCCCTAATCACATAATCTCCACAATTAATGCAATTAATTCAATCACCCCTCCCATTTTTAAAAAACTATTAGTCAATTTATAAATATATTAATGCATATATATAAAATCTAAAAACATGCCTAACAATTATGTAATACCAACAATATATAATGACAGCTATATATTTATATTCATCTACTGAGGCTTTTAAGTTTTAATTTACATGAAATAGACCAGATATCATTGAGGCCTGGTGTAGCATAAGCTCTAATTATAATTTGCCATCTTAGTTCTAACTATTCTAATAATAAAGACATGGGTCCCCCTCTGTTATCCACTGCTACTGTGTCAATAACTCTAACTAAGAATGCATGGTTGAAATGATCTTTTACACGTCTAGCCAGGGCATGCTCCATTTGCCCTTTTCCCATGTAATATAAGTGTTCGTATACCCTCTCTCTTAGTTTCCTATCTGTTTTACCTATGTAAAAACATGGGCAAGATTGGCATTGAGCTAGATACACTACTCTACTGGTATTATAATTATATCCATTTTTACTAACTAGGGTTGCCACCTTCCTTCATGGGTAAAACCGTTGTAAAGCCACGCCCCTCATGTCACCAGTGACCCCACCCACCGCATCCAGTCCCGCCCACACCAACCCGTTTTGTGATGTCATGATGACATCACTCAGCAGGACCGCCCGCTTTTTTTGTTCTTGCTGCCTGCTTTCGGCTGATTTACTATGCCTTTCTGTAAAAAAAGCATAGTAAATCAGCCGATTTACAAACTCCAATAGTCTGTTTCCTTTTTGAAATAGAATACCGGAGTTTGTACAGTGTTTTCCGGACTACCGGAGAATCACTTTGATTTCCGGATAGTCCAGTAAAATACCAGAGGGGTGGCAAGCCTATTACTAACAAAATTTTTGCCTTGAATAGAAAAGTTAGCCCCTGTCTGTATATATCTGCAATAGTTACAAGATTCACATCTATACATACCTACTATCCTAGGGGGTACTATGTGTTTAGATGATAAAACATCCTTAAAATTAGTAGCTCTTTGAAATATTGTTCTTGGTGTACTTCCCAGTCTATCTAACCGGTCATCAGCTTTAATCAAATTCCAATTTTTATACAAGATGCGTTTAATCGCCTGTCCATCAATGTTCAAAGGAGTTATTAAAGAAATACTAAAATCTGTTTTTTCTCCATAAGCTTGAATTATTTCATCTGTACCCACTTCTCCTTCCATCAATCTAACATTTCCCCAAATTGCTTTAAAATGTCCCGTATTTCTTTTAATTCTGACTTCAGTAATAATGTCTCTTAGAAAAGAAATTGGATATCCTCTCCTTATAAATAGCCCTTCTAAAAAATCACACTCATTATCAAAATCCATATCAGTGGTGCACATACGGGCCGCTCTCACAAGCTGTCCTTTTACTATAGATTTCTTCTGATGTCTTGGGTGTGCACTACTGAAATGTAGAAACGAACTGGAGTAGGTCTCCTTCCTATAAATTTTAGCTCTATATTTCCCTCCAGTCATGTCTTTTCTTAAATCTACATCTTAAAAGGCTATTCTATCCACCTGGAAAGTGTATGTAAAAGAAGGAAACTCAGTTGTATTACTACAATAATCCATGAATTGCATAAATAATTCAAAGTATCCCTTAAATATAATAAAAATATCATCTAAAAAACTTGTATAAAAATAAATATACAGTCGATACTCATTCCTTACATCATGGATAAAATATTCTTCCCAATATGCCATGGCTAAATTAGCCACACTTACACCTACTGGGGAACCCATGGCTACTCCTTGCTTTTGTAAATAAAAGTTCTGATCGAACATGAAGTAATTATTTGTCAAGATAACATCCAAAAGTTCCTGTACCAAGGACATTTCTGTTACTGATGCTCCTCTATTTCTTAATAATAAAACTATCCATTCAATACTCTGCTCTTGAGGTATGACTGTGTAGAGGTCCTTAACATCAATTGTTGCAAAATTATAAGTATTTATAAATTTTAACTTAGTAATGCTTTCCAAAAAAGACCACAAATCTTTACTAATGTGACGTTCAATAGTTACATATTTCTTCAGGACTGTATCTACATATTTAGTCATTGCATAAGAGACAAAACCCCTACCATTAACTATAGGGTGCAAAGGTGGATTCACTAAGTCCTTATGGATCTTAAGAATCCCAGAAATAACTGGTATTTTTGGGGAAGGCATAGATAAATAATTAAACAAATCTACATTTCAGTAGTGCACACCCAAGACATCAGAAGAAATCTATGGTAAAAGGACAGCTCGTGAGAGCAGCCCATATGTGCACTACTGATATGGATTTTGATAACGAGTGTGATTTTTTTAGAAGGGCTATTTATAAGGAGAGGCTATCCAATTTCTTTTCTAAGAGACATTATTAGTGAAGTCAGAATTAAAAGAAATATGGGACATTTTAAAACAATTTGGGGAAATGTTAGATTGATGGAAGGAGAAGCGGGTACAGATGAAATAATTCAAGCTTATGGAGCAAAACCAGATTTTAGTATTTATTTTATAACTCCTTTTAACATTAATGGACAGGCGATTAAATGTATCTTGTATAAAAATTGGAATTTGATTAAAGCTGATGACCAGTTAGATAGATTGGGAAGTACACCAAGAATAATATTTCAAAGAGCTACTAATTTTAAGGATGTTTTATCATCTAAACACATAGTACCCCCTAGGATAGTAGGTATGTATAGATGCAAATCTTGTAACTATTGCAGATATATACAGATAGGGGCTAACTTTTCTATTCAAGGCAAAGATTTTATTAGTAAAAATAGATATAATTGAAATACCAGTAGAGTAGTGTATCTAACTCAATGCCAATCTTGCCCATGTTTTTACTATGGCAAAACAGATAGGAAACTAAGGGAGAGGGTATACGAACACTTATATTACATGAGAAAAGGAAAAGTGTAACATGCCCTGCTAGACATGTAAACGATCATTGTAACCATGCATTCTTAGTTAGAGTTATTGATACAGTAACAGTGGATAACAGAGGGGGACCCATGTCTTTATTATTAGAACAGTTAGAACTAAGATGGCAAATTATAACTAGAGCTTATACTAGACCAGGCCTCAATGATATCTGGTCTTTTTCATGTATATTAAAACTTAAAAGCCTCAATAGATGAATATAAATATATAGCTATCATTATATATTGTTGGTATTACATAATTTTTAAGCATGTTTTTAGATTTTATATATATGCATTAACATATTTATAAATTGACTAACAGTTTTTTAAAAATGGGAGGAATGATTGAATTAATGGTATTAATTGTGTAGATCATGTGATTAGGGAAGACTATTTAAGCACATTTAGTGGACTGATATATTTGTCTGATGACGTTGGGTTAATAAACCTGAAGAAAGTGCTAACAGTACACAGTGACTCAGTATTCTTTGCTATTTTTTGTTGGTTTTAACAGAATCCTGAAAGCTCAAATTCCTGAAGACCAAAATCCTGAGACCAAAATCCTGAAACCTCAAAATCCTGAAAACTCAAAAATCTTGAAAACCAAAATCCTGAAAACCCACAGGATACCAACACTTACTATATTCCAGCACAAGTACATACAGAAACATATCCCCCTTCACCTATATGCAGGGGGGCAGGCCCCCTCTGCACCCCCACACCCCCCCTGCTACTTAAATATAACAACTCCGAGATTGCACTTCAGCACACTAAGTGCAATCTTGGAGTTGATATATTTAAGTAGCAGGAGGTGTGGGGGGAACAGCCCCCCACATGGGGGGTGCAGGAGGGCTTGCCCCCTGGTTATACTTGGAGAAGAGTAATATGGTTTGTGTTTTATTTGTTTCTGTATGTACTTGTGCTGGAATATAGTAAGTGTTGGCATCCTGTGTGTTTTCAGGATTTTGAGTTTTTGGTATTTTGAACTTTCAGGATTTTGGTCTCAGGATTTTGGTCTTCAGGATTTTGGGCTTTCAGGATTCTGTAGCGCTCCCGGTTTGTGATATGTTTGGAGGGGATAAAGGGGAGAAATTTTCGCCAAACCTGTCCGCTAGTAGGTTAACAATTTCTGCAGGATCAGAGTGTGTGTGATATCATTTGTCACTAGTTCAGCACACGTCTGGGTCCTATCTTTTTATTTATTTATTTTATTTTACATTTATTTACTGGGAAAGTCTGACTGGACACATCCTTTTTCAGTGAAAGCCCGTGGAGAAAAGCTCCACAGTGAAATTTAAAATACAAATATCAGTAGTATGCACAGGACAAAGAAGTTATTTAACACAGTAGCTTAGTTACAACTATGCACAATTCATCTAGATTGTAAAGTTTACACAATAAGCTAAGGGAGCAGTTATATATCTCGCTGTAAATACATAAGATATCAATGTGACATTACTAAAGTGTAAAGTTTACACAATAAGTTAAGAGAGATTGCAGCAATTATACATTTCTGTAAAAGTACCTAAGTGATCCAAGCGGCATTACACATTTCTGAATATCTAAAATGACTTTTAGGCAAAAGATGTAGCTGAAGAAAGCCTTATGGTTATCCTTAGCTGTGTTTGCTAAATTTTTCTTGGAGTTGCCCTTAGAGGATTTTATAAGTTGTCTTATTTGTTTATTTAGGCTTTGCAGTACTGGGACCTCCCTTAGGTGTTCTCATACAACAGCTTCTTATGCTCGTTGTGCGAGATGTCCATCAGGGTGGCTTGTTTTTTCTTCAGATTTTTACTTTGGTCCTGTCCAGAACAGCTGAGTCTATACATTTGTATAAGTATTGGTACAGGGCATCAGAATATACTTTCGTATAGTTGCCATGACCATCTGTGGTTACCGTGGCTACCAACCGTTAGAGGGTATAGTTGGCTTTGGTGAAGTTTTTAATCTGACTTCACATTTGATGGGTTCTGAAGTTATTGCTACTTCAAAAGTGATTGATGTCAAGTACATTTGAGCCCCTTGTAAGATTTTGTACAATTTGTTCCAGGGCTTTTGAGTTAACAAAGTCAAGGAACTTTTGTGCAAGTAAGTTGGGACTTATATAGGTTTCCCTACTGATGGCAGGATAGTTAAAATCCCCGTGTCAACAGTGTTAGGCTGAATTTTACATTTCTCAAGTAAAACCAAATAAGCCACATGAGCATCTTGGTTCATGGAGGGAGACCTGTAACTAGCAATGACTTGAAGGGGGTCTTACCCACGGTAATCTGAACTTGGAGTAGCTCCATAGAGTGATCTTGTCTAATCAGTCTGGAGGTATATTTATCTTTAATGTAGATAAATCCTCTACACCATTGGTTCCCACACTTTCATTTTGCGGTCGGAAGGTGTGGAAGGCATTGTGGCCTTGCAAGGCCAAGGTACTCTCTGTAGCCTTGAATAAGGTTTCTGTGACTGCACAAATGTTTACATCATCCAAGGAAAGAAATGTTTCCAGAGAGTGCAGCTTCTGGTTTAAACTCCCAATGGTTATGGAAGGGGGGGGGGGGGGTAATCTGACATAGATTCAAAGATTCATGGATTGTTATTTGACTAACAACCAGGGGGGCTTTTCTAAATCTAGCCAAGTTTTTCTGAAAGAATAATGATGGTGTGTATCCAAACAGGACATTGAGAGACAGGCAATGCCAACCGACAATCCTTCAGACATAGCAAATCAAAGCCAGCACAATCTACTTCAGACATAGCAAATCAAAGCCAACACAATCTACTTCAGACATAGCAAATCAAAGCCAACACAATCTACTTCAGACATAGCAAATCAAAGCCAAGAATCCTTCAGACATAGCAAATCAAAGCCAACACAATCTACTTCAGACATAGCAAATCAAAGCCAACACAATCTACTTCAGACATAGCAAATCAAAGCCAAGACAATCTAAAGGTGTTCTTGCTCAATGTCAGGAGTCTAAACAAGAATGCCACTCCCTACAAGCTCTCTTCACGCTAGAGTATGCTGATGTCTGTGCAGTCACTGAGACATGGTTTAAAACCGAAGACAGCATTTCGGCAGTGGAAGGTTTTAATGCTTTCCTCACCTTCAGATCAGTTGCAGGGATTAAAGGTGGAGGTGTCTCAATTTACATCAAAAATAAATCTACCTCAAGACTGGTCAAACAGGGTGATAGACTTGAGCTTCTCCATGTTCAAATCATCATAGACTAAACCCCATACCACTTCCTTGCAAACTATAGGTCACCCTGTGTGACACAAGAAATACATATCACATTTTTAAGCTTACTGGAGCCACTGACTATCCAACCCAATACCATATGCATGGGTGACTTTAATTACCTCACCATTAACTGTAAATCATATATAGCAACAACTGTGCTGGCACAGAGATTCCTGAACTTTGTAAACACAAACGCTCTTAACCAAATAGTCAATACACTGACCAGGAATGTGAATGCATTGGATCTGGTACTCACTAATATGGGAGAGCATAAGTCCCTATTATAACATCAAAGTTACAAAAAATTGAACTGCATATGTTCAAGGGAATATGATCGAGGTTCCTTAAATTAGAAAACTAAAAAAAAAAAAAAAAAAATCAGTGTTTTTGCAGTGGGACAAGCCCTCCCTCACCAACGTCATCCCCCAATCCATCCCCTGCTAATTACATATACCAACTCCACTGTACTGCAATCTCTGTAGAAAACGAACTTTCTGGAAAGTCGATCTTATGGTCTCAACCATATGAAGTTCAACTTTGAGAAAAGATGATCTCTTGAAAAAGACCCTAGGGAGTGATGCATACCCCCTAGTGTAATATCACGTTTGGTAAGGTCATATTACAAAATAGGCTCCTTACAAGTACAAATGAAACTGGGAACCTCAGCTAACACTGGAGCATTCAAGAACTACTCTAAAGCTAGCTTTCTACTATTAAGTGAAAAACTGGCAAAATTGCAAGCCCCCCCCCAAACCCTGAGAATACTGCTGCCTATATGGAACGGTACATAGAAACTCTATGCATGTGAATAGCTGCATACAGGCATCTGTACCCACCAGAAATAAGCACAGAACTATCTCAAAACACAAGCCACCCTAGTGGAATCAGAAATCATGGCAAAATTTAGGACATATAGTGCCCAGCAAGATAAAAGCATTCTCATCAAACTAAACAAACAACCCAGAGGGTAAATAAAGTCATAAAGTCTACCAAAGCCAATTGTGAGGTGAATTGGGTATCCCAGGTAAAGGACAACCACAAGGCATTCTTTAGCTATTATCACAGCCAAAGTTGAATGCTGTGATTTGTGGTAAAATGGCAGAAATTATAGTTTGAACAACAGCAGCAGCAGCAGAATTTATTTTATTTTATTTTATTTTATTTTATTTTACATTTGTTAACCGGGAAAGTCCGAATGGATACAGGTCCATTTTCAGTGGAGGCCCAGGGAGAAAAACTCCAAATGTACAAAAACAAGTGTAAATACAGTGAAATTATTACAGTGAGTCATTACAAAACTGAGATTTGTTTGACATTATGTACACACAGGGACATATTTTTCTCACATACACACAGCAAAGGTTGGAAGCAAGTAGATGAGAAAGAAATAGTTAAAGATTTCATCTGAAAAAGGAAAACACATATATTAAAGGTGGTTATCATACATGGTGTAGTGTTAACTGTAAATCTTTCCAGTAGGTGGGTGATACACAGAATTTTAAACAGAAAGTCAGAGTTTTATTCCTGTAATGAGGTTCTCATTTATGAATTATGTTTGAGTGGGGGTTAGTCAGGGTTTGTACAGGGACAAAGCCACTGCATTTTTATGTGTTTCCTAAGGGATTGTTTTGAATTGGGATATGGAGGGGTCAGTGGTGAGTTCAGCAGGAAGTAGGTTCCAGTTTTTACCAGCAGAGTTGGAGAATACTGATTCACCATCTGAACTGTTGGTTTTAAGTTTGCACTAGCAATTTTTGGAAGAGCGAAGGGATTTTAGGTTACTGTAGGTGGTAATAATATTTTTCAGTATGGGTGTACTGTCTGGTTGGTAGAGGATTTTGTGAACAACTATTAGTTGGTTATATTGCAGTTGACAGGGTAGTTCAAGCCAGTCTAACGACTGAAGGTTAAGGCAGTGATGGGTTCTATAAGCTGATCCTGTGGCAAATCTGGCAATGTTATTGTAGCACCTAATAAATTTATTGAGGTTTGATTTGCTTAGGTTTACGAAGATGGATGAGGCATAAAGAAGGGTCGATAGCAGATGTGTACGGGCAATAACAGTTCTAGTAGATGGGGTTAGGAATGGTTTAATCCTGTATAAAGAGCCTCATTTTTTTGTTAAATGTTTTAATAGTTTTGTCTATATGAGCATCAAACTTGAGGTTGTTGTGGATGACCACTCCCAGTAGTTTAGTAATAGGTTCTGGGGAAATTATGGTGCCATTGTTAGATATTATGGTGAGAGGTGGTGAGGGGACCTTGTGAGTGGGGGAAGAAGAGTAATAGTTTGGTTTTATTTGGGTTTAATAGTAGTTAGTGACCAGTGTGCCCGTTCTCTACTTTGGTGAAAGTGATTTGGGACAAGGATTATAAATCTGTGGGAGAGGTGGCAGAGCAGATTAGGGTTGAGTCATCTGCATACTGAATACAAGTTGCATCAGGGATGACTTTGTACAGGTCATTAATGAATATGGAGAATAGGAGGGGACCTAATATAGATCCCTGTGGGACTCCAAGGGAGACTGGTAAAAGGGACGATGGGTTATTCTTCCATAGTACAGCTTGTTGCCTGTCACTTAGATAAGAATGAAACCAGGTAATTGTTAGGTTATCTATGGAGAGGGATTTTAATGTTTAAGAGTAGCTGGTGTTTTACCATATCAAATGCCTTGGATAGGTCAAGGAAGAGGGCTGAGGAGAGCTTGTTGTCATTATGGTTTTGATTTATTGTATGGGAGAAGGAGAGAAGGGCTGAGGTTGTACAATGGCAAGGTCTAAATCTGTGCTGGGAGGGGGCTAGGACAGTGCTTTGATTCAGATAGGCAAGAAATTGCTTATGGATACATTTTTCCATTATTTTAGCCAAGGGAGACAGAATGGCTATAGGCCTATAATTTGAAAGTTCAGTGGAATCTCCCCCTTTATGAAGAGGAACAATGTGGGAGATTTTCCAGATGTGGGGGATGTAGGCTTCGTGGATAGTTCTATTGATTAAAATTGATATGGGGTATGTTATTTCATTAGTGCCTTTTTGGAGATATTTTGCAGGTAGTAGATCTGCTGAAAGGGTGGTGGGTTTCAGTTTTTTAAGTAGGGACTTAATAAAAGATGTTGGTACTGGATCAAGCTTAAAGAGGATTTTATTATCAGGTGTGAGGTTGGTGGTACTTGGGAAACAGAGACAGAAACAGAGCAGCGTGTGTTAGAAGCCACCATTGTAACCAGTGCCCACAGAGCTGCACATCACAGCCCTCTGTGCCATATGAGGAGATACTGGCACAGCTCTCATACCACCACATCACAGCCCTCTTTGACACATGAGAAGGCAGTGACCACCACATCACAGCCATCTGTGCCATATGAGGAGGCACTGACAGAGCCCTCATACCACCACATCACAGCTCTCTGTGCCATACGAGGAGGCACTGACAGAGCCCTCATACCACCACATCACAGCCCTCTGTGACACATGAGGAGGCACAGACAGAGCCCTCATACCACTACATCACAGTCCTCTGTGCCAGATGAGGAGGCACTGACAGAGCCCTTATACTACCACATCACAGCCCTCTGCCACATGAAGAGGCAATGACCACCACATCACAACCACCTGTGCCACATGAGGAGGCACTGAGTTCTCATACCACCACATCACAGACCTCTATCACACATGAGGAGGTACTGACAGAGCCCTCATACCACCACATCACAGCCCTCTGTTCCACATGAGGAGGCACTGACCACCACATCACAGCCTTCTGTGCCACACAAGGTAACACTGACAGAGCCCTCATACCACCACATCACAGCCCTATGTGACACATGAGAAGTCAATGACAGAGCCCTCATACCACCACATCACAGCCCTCTGTGCCACATGAGGAGGCACTGACAGAGCCCTCATACCACCACATCACAGCCCTTTGTGACACATAAGGAGGCACTGACAGAGCCCTCGTACCACCACATCACAGCCTTCTATGACACATGAGGCACTGACAGAGCCCTCAAACGACCACATCACAACTCTCTGTGCCACATGAAGAGGCACTGACAGAGCTCTCATACCACCACATCACAGCCCTCTGTGACACATGAGTAGGCACTGACAGACTCTTCATACCACCACACCACAGCCTACTGTGACACATGAGGATGCACTGACAGAGCCCTCATACCACCACATCACAGCCCTCTGTGACACATGATGAGGCACTGGCAGAGCCCTCAAACCAACACATCAAAACCCTCTGTGCCACATGAAGAGACATTGACAGAGCTCTCAAACCACCACATCACAGCCCTCTGTGACACATGAGTAGGCACTGACAGACTCCTCATACCACCACATCACAGCCCTCTGTGCCACATGAGGAGGCACTGACAGAGCTCTTATTTCAACACATCACAGCCCTCTGTGACATGAGTAGGCACTGACAGAGTCCTCATACTACCACATCATAGCCCTGTGTGCCACATGAACAGTCACTGACAGAGCCTTCATACCACCACATCACAGCCATCTGTGCCACATGAGTAGGCACTGATAGAGCTCTCATACCACCACATCACAGCTGTCTGTGCTATATGAGGAGGCACTGACAGAGCCCTCATACCACCTCATCAATGCCCTTTGTGACATATAAGGAGGCACTGACAGAGCCCTCATACCACCACATCACAGCCCTCTGTGACACATGAGTAGGCACTGACAGACTCATCATACCACCACATCACAGCCCTGTGTGTCACATGAACAGGCACTGACAGAGCCTTCATACCACCACATCTCAGCCCTGTGTGCCACATGAACAGGCACTGACAGAGCCCTCATACCACCTCATCAATGCCCTTTGTGACACATGAGGAGGCACTGACAGAGCCCTCATACCACCACATCACAGCCCTCTGTGCCACATAAGGAGGCACTGACAGAGCTCTCATACCACCATGCCACAGACCTAAAGACAGCAGACGGTTTCCAGTTGGACAACATAATATAAAAGACTAAGTGAAACTGTATCACTAACAAATGCAATCAAAAAGGATGTGTAGTGTGCCTATTATTGTAGCCTTAATTGTCTTGGACCTTCAGCTGACCAATCAGAAACACATTTGTGAAATCACAGACATCAGCATTACAAAGCCTAAACCACTTTCTCTGTATAATGCTATAGCATGTGGAAGACATCTTGTTCTCTAGGACAGCAGAGAAAAGAACCAGAACCGTGAGAGAATTTTACAACCTAGGGTGTTTCCCTGAGGTTCTGGGAGCCATATGCTGCTTATATCTGCGTGTTCAAGTAGGGTAGGAAGCAACAGCAAGACTATGTTGATAGGAAAGGGGTTATTGCCCAGTTGGGGTCTATATTGGATGCTCAAACTTTCAAAAGTTCAAGTGTCATATGATCGTCACCAACAGAGATCTATGTACAGTGCGGAATCAGAAGATTTCCCTTTTCTGCACTGTAGTGCAATCTCAGAGCTGGTATATTTAAAGAACAGGGGTGTGGGGGTGCAGAGGGTTTGCCCCCCTGCTTAAAATGTTCAGGTAGGTTATTTGTTTTGTTTATTTTTTTTTTTGGATGTTCAAACTTTTTAAAAGTTCGATCATATGGTGTCAACCATATGACACTCGAACTTTTAAAGTTCGAGCATCCAGTATAGATGCCCCAGTGGTTACAGCAGTGGTGGTGAAATCTGAGAGAAATTAGTGGGGGGTGTACTGTGGTGTCTGTAAAAGCCTGCAGAAATAAGTTGGGGTGCACTATGGTACTCTGATGAAAGCCCACAGAAAATCTTTGGGAAGTGTGCAATGTCAATCTGGTGAAAGTCCATAGACTTTTGGGGTACTAATGGCATCTTTTGGTGCCCCTTCTGGAACCCCAGCATCATGGAATGTGCAATCCATACCCTGCCTACACACTCACACATCGCCTCTCAAGGATCCCACATTTCACTGCTATTAGTGTCAGCTTATCCATGGTTTCTGGTATCACTACCAGTGAAATGGTAGTCGTTCCTCTCAGACTTGCCTCCTGTTCCACCCTCTTGAAAGAGGCAAACATGCACAACTCATCCTAGTCACCTGGGCTTTAGTCCTTTAGGCCATGGAGCCAGCTACTTAAATCCTTCTAGGTGTTCCTATGGCCCTTATTTTCTGAGTAAAATATCCTTTAGAGCAAAGAAGCAAAATCAGATTCAAACACCAGCTTAGAGCTACCTCTCCTGAATACCAACAAAATCATTTTCCAGCAATTTAAAGGTCAATACTGTATAAAGAAATTAAAAAAAGTTGTAATTATAATTATATGTTTTCCTTAGGCTCACATAATGTGCCACTATGTGAGTAATACAGATTCACAATGCTTATCTGGCTGTGTGTAAACCTGACAGATTCAGTCCTTGTCTTATTTTTTAAATACTTTTACCATGTTATCCACACCTATGTCATAGTTCAATGTTTATGCTGGCAATTCTAAAGCTGGGTCCCTGGCTAAGATGGAAAGAGAAAGGCAGTTATCATCACTCCCACACAGGACACATCTGTGACCTGTACCAATGGTGTGCAAGGGATGAATTCCCACAGGGTGATCTCGCTGATGATGACAGATATGCCCTAGAACCTAACTCATAACACCTTAAGAAAGCCATAAAATCAAACAGACCATGGATACCACCATGCCCATTCACAAAAGAGAAATTTTATTGGTGCGTGTTTGGGCTGCTAAAAGCACACTTTCACTGTGTGGATTAATCTGGTGCTGTCTATAGTATGACCCATGTGCATGCACAAATATTGTCCGTGTATGCAATGTTACACAACATTATATTTAGGATCATAGGTTCATATGTGTGTACTAGGCTAATGGCCCTGGAGCCTTTACAAAGAAGCCCATAGAAGTGCCCTGGCATCGTACCACACGACTTTAGTTCCCAGTGCCTCTATCAAGTAGAGCCACTGCCGTGATCCCGGGGGTGAACTTTCTATTTCCCATCCACTCATCAAGATTTATCTTGAAGAGGGCCAGTAAGGTGCTCTGCTTGACATGTATGGGAAGTCTGTTCCATAGCATGGGCAGTCTCTGGGTTATAAACCTATCCCTCCAGCATGTTCTGCTGATTGTGGTAATGAGGTTGAGGTCTCTGGAGCTTGTGGTGCAGAGGGATTGGGATTTCTTTAGATGTAGCATTTCTAACAGAGCTGGGTGAGACATGGCTTTGTAAGTCAAGCAGAGATCGTCACTTCGTAGATGATATGAGACAGGGAATAGCTGGAGTTTTTTGAGTCTGTCCATGTAGGACATGTTTTTAAGGCCTAGGATCCTCTTCATGAGGTACTTCTGTGGCCTTTCCAGCTGTTGCATGTGTCTAGTGAGGTACATGCCAAATGGGGCATTATACTTGATGACTGGCCTAATGAGAGAAGAGTAGAGAGGGATGATGACCTTTTTCTTCCTGGATGCAAAACCCTTGGTAATGAGATGTGCCACATAGAAGGACTTTCTGACCACAGTGGCAATGTGGTGGTTGAAGGAGAGGTTGCTGTCAACCTGTGTCCCCAGATCTCTTATAACTCCTTCAGTGTTCAGTGGGCTCCCATCCATGTGGTAATTAGTGGGAAATTAATTTTTTCCAAAGGAGATGATGACGCATTTTTTGGCATTACACTTAAGACCATGGATTTAACACCAGTCACTGGTCTCAGTGAGGCCTTTCTATAGGATGTCTACATTACTTGGGGAGTTAATAATGGCTCCCAGCTTGCAGTCATCTGTGAAATTGGTCAGCCAGAGTCCCTCCGTGTTGGCCTGGACTTCTGAGAAGTAGATGCCAAACAGGAGAGGACCCAGAACAGATCCCTGTGGGACTTCACTCGTGACTGGTTGGCAGTCTGACTTGGAGTCCACTACTTTCACACTCTGGGTTCTAACTGTGAGCCAATTTGCAACCCACCTAGTGATATAGGGGTTAATGCCTAGTTTGGTGAGTTTATCAATAACTCCTGAGTGGGGAATGGTATCAAAGGCCTTGGCTAGATCAAGGTAGGCTGCATGAACTGCCTTGTCCTCATCCACAGCTCTGGTGACTGCTCAAAAAAGTCAACCAGGTGAAGCAGGCATGATCTACCTTTCACAAAACCAAATTGCATGGGATCTAGAGTTTGAAGATTCCCTATATCCTTGTTAATTAGGTCCACGATAATATGCTCCATAGCCTTATATATCAGACTCATCAGGCTAATGGGGCAATAATTCCTAGGGTCGGTAGTCACTCCCCCTTTATGGAGAAGGATGACTGCAGCAGTGCACCATTCGGTAGGGACAAAGCCTGAGGTGAGGCTGTGATTGAACAGAGCACACAGATGTGTTGCCAGTTCACTTTGTAGTTCAAGTAGAACACATCCAGGGATATTGTCAATTCCCATGGAAGCTGTATTCTTGGCCTTGGACAATGCAACTTTAACCTGTGCTGCAGTAATGCTGGGTGCCTGGCATTCCTCCAGTATTGTGATTGGTCCATTATGGGGGGAGAGAGGGTAAAGTTGGCACTGAATCTGTTGGCCAGTATGTTGGCAATACCTGTTGGTGTGATATAGGAGGTACCATTGTGCAGTAACTCAGAGCAAACCTGGGTATTGCCATGGAGATTCTTGATATAACTATAGAAGGCTTTGTGGTTGTTTTTAGTGTCTGCCACAATTCTGCCTTCATAGGTGGCTTTAGAGGTTTTGATGAGGGATCTCAACTTTTTGTTGAGGCTAATAAGGGAGTTTTTCTAATCTTGGGACTTCACCTTTTTCTGCAACAGTTTCTTCTTTCTGTTGTAGAGTTTATTAATGGCAAGGCACCACCAGATTAGCTTCCTTTTTTTTGGAGGAGTGTGTTTTGGTTCTGTTGGGTATCGCAAGTTCCATGCATTTATGTATGTGTTCGTACAGTGCATTGGTGTATGATTTGGCAGTCATGCATCTATTTTCCATTGACATGGGTGTCGTGAAATTAGCCACCTCTGTTTGTAGGAGCCCAAAGTCAGCTTTGAAGAAGCTTTTCATGGTGGTTACCTTTGTGGGGGGTGTGGGTGAGATGTGGATTTCCATGGTGATTAGTTTGTGGTTGGCTCTAACCAGGGAGGAATCGACTATTGGTGTAGAGCAATGGTTGCCCATGTTAGTAATAACCAGGTCAAGGATGTTGCTTCTTCTAGTGGGGGTAAGAATGAGCTGGTCCAGGACTAACTTAATAACTGCTTTATAGGTGACAGCTTGGAATCTGTGCTTATATTCTGATCCTGGTGAGAGTAGAAGCAGAGTGCATTGATTCCTGACTCTTTCTTGTTGAAGAGTGAGTGTCTGTGCTTAACGTACCTGATTGGTCTGGTTGCTATCCGAGGCGCCTACCAGAAAAAGGCTATAAGCCTGCAGACCCTTGCATCATCTAGGACAAGACTGTGGATCACTAAACATGCCATTGCCTGCTTCTCTTCTTGGGATTGGTGTTAATATCTTGCTTCTGGTGAGAGAAGAAGCAAAGGAGTATTGTATCCCAACAGAGTGAAGCTGTGCTGAGATCAGCATTAGTTGTAGCCAGGCAGTAGCCATGCATACGACTCCCCTCTTTTCATCATTCTTGACAAGCTAATTCTTTATTTTCAGTAAGTACTGCTTAATTTCTTCCTAACTTCAGAATATCTGCTTAAATACTTCATCCTTAAATTTTTAGGGTCTATGTATTAGTTTCCCCTCAAGTGTTTGGCAGGGCTCTGTACAGACTCAGACACCTTGAGTGACATTTTTCCTGTAAAAGCACAATTGAAATGTCTCCAATATCTAGATGCACACAGGACAACTAGTTTGCAATGACAAGCACTGCCCACATAGTTGCAAACCAGATACTCCTGACAGTGATTGATATTCTCACTCCAATAGTCTAATCAATAAAAAAGGGTCTGTTGCCATGGATATAAACTCTCCTACTGTCTCCCTGGGTCTATATAAGTCGAACAAAAACTGCATTCAGCGAATACAGTTTGAGCGAAACAAAGTGAGCGAAAGTTGGAAATATCGAAGCACACAAGTAAAAAAACTAACAAACGAAAACTGTCACTAACTGCTTTATGCAGGGGGCAAGCCCCCCTGCACCCCCCACACCCCAGCTACTTAAATATACCAACTTCAAGATCGCACTCCATTGAAGTAAAGGGAATTGCCTATGGCGATCTCCATTCACTTCTGTGATATTTCCAACTTTTGCTCACTTAATGTTGCTCAAATTGTATTCGCTGAATTCAGTTTTCGTTCCAATGATATAGACCCATCTCCATTACCGGCTTGGCGGATATGGGCATCCTGAGGCAATGTAGAAATTGCCTCATGTTTACTGACAACCAGTTAATTCTCAAACCAACTGATATGATATGTGAGAGATGTATTCACACAATGTCACTGGAGGCAAAGTTCTCACATAAAAGTACTTCTAATGTCAATAAGGTTGTCAGTAGTACACATGCTGCGCCCATCACGCACAATTCAAAGCAGACATATAGACCCAGATATACTGAGGCACTTACATGTAAACTTCCTAAACCACAAAGACCTCCTAGACAAAGTACACATAAGAAAGACCCTCAGCAGCCCCAAACGCACTCTTTCAAAAACACATCCACATCAACACATAGAGCTACATCTTGTGTAGCCTCTGCCTCTAAGCCCATAAGGCAAGTCACTACACAATCCAACATTCTAGCCATTGGAGACACCATTGTGAGACCCACTGATGTTCCTCTCGCCAGGGTAAGTAAGGAGAAAGTTACAGTCAGTTGCTTATCAGGGGCTAGGATCCACACCATTATGCATGCTCTCAGGTCATTGGATCACAAGTACCAGTATGACTCAGTCATAGCCCATGTGGGAGTAAATGACCTGAGATGTACCTCCCTAAACTATATGAAGAGAGACATCATAGAGCTTTTGGAATATGCATCTCAGGCTGGTATGAGACTAGCATTGAGCAGCATTTTACCTTCTCCAAGGATGATGCCACAATATGAACAAAAGATGTTTGACTTTAATAATTGGCTTAGTTTCCGGTATCATTCTAATGGGGTGCAATATTTGTCAGCATGGAAGGAGATGGTCAACAGGCCACACTGGTTTGCCAGGGATGGTCTGCACCTCACCTCTCTAGGCTTTTGAATATTAGCTAAAACATTGTCTTCCCCCATAGTGCCTTTTTTAGGCAATGCCAAACTGAAAGCACTTCTGACATAGCAAATCAAAACCAAGAAAATCTAAAGGTATTACTGCTCAATGCTAGGAACCAAAATAAAATGCTCCACTCCCTGGAAGCTCTCTTTACTCTAGAGAATGCTGATATCTGTGCAGTCACTGAGACATGGTTTAAAGCCGCAGATAGCACAACAACAGTGCAGGGTTATAATGCCTTCCACACATTTAGACCAGCTACGTCAGAGGCAGGGATTAAAGGTGGAGGTGTCTCTATTTACATCAAAAATAAATACACTTCAAGGCTGGTCAGACAGGACAATGTACTTGAGCTGCTCTATGTTGAAATCACCATGGGTAAAATCTAATGCCACTTTCTTGCAAGCTATAAGTCCCCCTCTATGACCCAGGAAACCCATACCATGTATTTAAACTTATTAGAAACGCTAACCATCCAACCCAATACCATATTCATGGGTGACTTTAATTACCCCACTAGTAACTGGGAATCCTATACAACATCAAACATACATACACAGAGAATCCTGGATTGTGTAAACACAAACTCCCTGGACCAGATAGTCAATACACCAACCAGGGGTACAACCATACTGGATCTGGTCCTCAATAATATGGGAGAGTGCTGCACACCCCCTACTGTAATGCCTTCCCTGATAAGGTCAGACTACAAAATGGTCTCCTTTGAAGTAAAAATAAAACCTGGATCCCCAGCTAAACTGGGAAATTCAGGAACTATTCTAAGGTTAACCTCCTGCTATTAAGTGAGAACCTGGCAAAATTTCAAGCCCCTATAAACCCTGAGAACACTTCTGCCTATGCAGAACTGTTTACAGAAACCCTGTACAAACATGTTAATATCTGTATAGAGGCAGCTGTTCCCACCAGGAAGAAGTACAGAACTAACTAAAAAAACAAACCACCCTGGTGGAATCACAAAATCAATCAGATGTATAACAGGAGGAAGAAAATCATGGCAAAAATTAGGAGGTACAGCACCCAGCAGGATAAAAGCACTCTCAACATAAACAACTCAGAGGACAAAAAGTCTACCAAAGCCAAATTTGAGGTAGGTTTAGCCTCCCAGACCAAGGACAACTACAAAGCATTATTTAGCTATGTCCACAACCTTAAAGACAATACATAATTGTGTGCAGAGGTCATTGTAAATGGAGCCACCTGTACTGAGCCTTAAGATATAGCAAACCTCCTGGCTGATAAATTTAACTCCAACTTTACTCCTCTCTCCCCCTCAACCTTCCCTCAGGAAATATCATCAAATATAACTCTCCTTACTATCACTAGAGAACAGGTCCTTAATGGTCTCTCTAAGACCAAGATCACTGAATCAATGGGCCCAGACAATATCCCAGGATGCCTTCTAAACAGCATGAAACATGACCTATCAGGGCCTCTGGAATTACTATTTAACTGTAGTCTCCACCAGGCTTCGTGCCTCATGAATGGAGAAAGGCAACAGTTCTCCCTCTGCACAAAGGTGGACCATCTACAGACCCTGGAAACTACAGACCCAGAAGTCTCACTAGTCTTATATGTAAAGCCATGGAAAGAATTATCATGGAAAGGATCAATAGTGATATAGTATACCTCCAGACACTGGAGCCAACCCAGTTTGGTTTCATCAAGGGCAGATCATGCTTACTCAACCTGGTGAACTTCTTTGAGAAGGTCACCAAAGGAATGGATGAGGCGAAAATCATTCACACTGCCTACCTTGCCCTGGCCAAAGCATTTGACACAATACCCCACTCGAGCATTGTTGACAAACTCAAGAGTTTAGATGCAAACCCGTATGTCACCCAGTGGATAGCCAACTGGCTCACAGACAGGACCCAGGAAGTTAGAATTGGGGAGTCCACCTCTACAAAGAGACAGGTCACAAGTGGAGTCCCTCAGGGATCAATCCTTAGACTGCTCCTTTTTGGCATTTACTTCTCAGAAGTCAAGGCCAATTTCAGTGGTCTCTGTGTGATGAAATTTGCAGATGCTTGTAAATTAGGAGCTGTCATTGAGTCTCACACTGACACAAATGTTCTCCAGGAGGGGCTGACACAGACAAACAACTGGTGTCAGAATCATGGACTAAAACTAAATGCCAAGAAATGCATAATAGTATCCTTTGGGAAGTCATCCATCCCTGGTAACTATCATATTGACAACACATCCTTTAGAGTTGACTCAGTAGTCAGGGAGTTAGGAACACATATAGATAGTAATCTAGCCTTTGATCATCACGTGTCTACAGTGGTGAAGAAATCATTCTATGTTGCACAACTTATAAACAAAGTAATTCATCAGACCTATCACTGAGTACAATGCCCCCTTTGGTATATACCTAAACAGGCATATCCAACAACTGGAACATCCACAGAGGTTCCACACTAAAAGAATACAGGGCACAAGTAATATGCCCTATGCAGACTGCCTCAAGGCCATATCACTGTATTCTGTCTCCTACAGGCTTTTGAGGGGAGATCTATGCCTGGCATACAGGGCAATGTCAGACCCCACTCTGATGGACCTCCTGCATATCCACAAAATAAACAGTACCAGAATTACCCATTCTAAAGACTTGAACCTTGCTTATGATATAAATAGGACCTGCTGAGAGATAGTTATGTATCCTAGAGACTACCTCATCTATGGAGCAGGCTACCCAACCATGTGAAGCAGAGTTCCTCCCTAATCCAAATCAAGTGTAACTTGGACAATTGGTTGGGAAACCAGAAATTCATCCCTGGTTTGGCACTTATTAAGGGTATCAGAACTTGTCAGAGATTTGGGATGCATAGCTAGGCTTAAAAAGCCCCTTGTGGTCATTGGCCTAGTAAACACCTATGAACCTATGGAGCTAGCACACTTCCCTGATGGATAGTATCTGCTTTAATCTATGGGGCTAGCACACTTCCCTGATGGTAGTACTTCTTTTAACCTGTGGGGCTCACACACCTCCCTGATATATAATATTGGCTTTAACATACGGGACTAGCACACTTCCCTGATGGATAGCATTCTCTTTAAGCTATGGTGCTAGCACACTTCCCTGATGGATAGTACTTCTTTCAACCTATGTGGCTAGCACACTTCCCTGATGGATAGTATCCCCTTTAACCTATGGGGCTCACACACCTACCTGATGGATAATATTCCTTTTAACCTTTGGAGCTAGCACACTTCCCAGATGGATAGTATCTGCTTTAACCTACAGGGCTAGCACACTTCCCTGATGGATAGCATTACCTTTTAACCTATGGGGCTAGCACACTTCCCTGATGGATAGCATTCCCTTTAAGCTATGGGGCTCATACACTTCCCTGATGGATAGCATTCCCTTTAACCTATGGGGCTAGCGCACTTCCCTGATGGATAGCATTACCTTTAAGCTATGGTGCAAGCACACTTCCCTGATGGATAGCATACCCTTAAACCTATGGGGCTAGCACACTTCCTTGATGGATAGTATCCACTTTAACCTATGGGGCTAAACACCTCCCTGATGGATAATATTCCTTTTAACCTTTGGGGCTAAAGTGTAGCATGACCAACAGCTCTGGGTTTGACATGGCCTTGTATGTTAAGCAGAGATCGCTTCTGAGCAGGCGATATGCGACAGAGTATAGCTGGGTTTTTTTAGGCGGTTAGCATAGGGCATCTGCTTTAGGTTTGTGATTCTTTTAGTGAGGTATTTCTGTGGCTTTTCTAGTTGTTGCAGATGTCTTGTGAGGTACATACCAAATGGGGCGTTGTACTCTATAATGGGTCTAATGAGGGATGAGTACAGTGGGACAATGACCACCTTTTTCTGGATGAAAAGCCCTTAATGATGAGGTGTGCCACATAGAAGGATTTCCTGACTGTTGTGGCAATGTGGTTATTGAAGGTGAGACCACTGTCCACTTGTGTCCCTAAGTCACTTATCACACTTTCAGTGTTTAGTGTACTGTCACTTATGTGGTAATTCATGGGTACATGGTTTTTACCAAAGGGCATAACTATACATTTCTTGGCATTGAGCTTGAGCCCATGGCACTGGCACCAAGCATCTGTTTCTGTAAGGCTCTTTTGTAGAATATCCACATCATTTGGGGATTCAGTAATGGCTCTCAGTTTGCAGTCATCTCCAAACTTTGTTAGTCAGAGTCCCTTAGTGTTGGCCTGTACTTCAGAAAAGTAGATGCCAAACAAGAGCGATCCCAGGACTGAACCCTGAGGTACTCCACTTGTCAGTTGTCTGGATCTGGATTTTGAGTCAGCTACTTTTACAGCGTGGGTTCTGTCAGTAATCCAGTTGGTAACCCATCGAGTGATGTAGGGATTAATGCCCAGCTTAGTAAGTTTATCTATGATTCCAGAGTAGGGGATGGTGTTGAAGGCCTTGGCGATGTCCAGATAGGCTGTGTGGACCACCTTACCCTCATCCACGGCTCTAGATACTGATCTGAAGAAGTCATTCAGGTTGAGGAGACAAGATCGGTCCTTTACAAAACCAAACTGGGTGGGGTCCAGTGTTTGAAGGTTGCCAATGTCTTTGTTTATAAGTTCCATGATAATGCATTCCAAGGCTTTGCAGATCAGGCTCATCAGACTGATGGGAAAATAGTTCCCGGGATCCAAGGTGGATTCCCCCTTGTGGAGTGGGATAACAGTAGCTGTGCACCACTCACTGGGCAAGAAGCCTGAGGTGAGGCTATGATTAAACATGACACTTAGGTGAGGTGCCAGTTCATTTTGCAGTTCATGTAGTACACAGCCCGGGATGTCATCTGGTCCCATGGATATTGTAGTCTTAGCTTTGGAGAGTGCATTTTTTTTACCTGTGTGGTCATGATTACTGGAATTTGTCAATCTTTTGGTATTAAGCTGGGCCTTTTAGGGGGTGAGAGGGGGGAAGTTGGCACTATTTATTGCCATTCTGTTGTAGCTCAGAACAGATATGAGCATTGCCATTTAGATTCTTGACATAACTATAGAATGCCTTGTGGTTGTCCTTGGAATCTTTGGCAGTTTTATTTTCATAACTAGCTTTAACCTATGGGGATAGCACACTTCCCTGATGGATAGCATTCTCTTTAACTTATGAGGCTATCACACTTCCCTGATGGATAGCATTCCCTTCAACCTATGGGGCTACCATGCTTCCCTGATGGATAACATTCCCTTTAACCTATGGGGCTTGCACACTTCCCTGATGGATAGTATCGCCTTTTAACTTATGGGGCTACCACACTTCCCTGAGGGATAGTATTCCTTTTAACCTATGGGGCTAGCACACTTCCCTGATGGATATTATTCTTCTTAACCTATGGGGCTAGCACACTTCCCTAATCAACAGTATTACCTTTAACCTTTGGGGTTAGCATACTTCCCTGAGGGATAGTATTCCACTTAATCTATGGGGCTAGTACACTTTCCTGAGGGGAAAATATCCCTTTTAACCTATGCGGCTAACACACTTCCCTGATGGATATTATTCACTTTAACCTATCGGGCTACTACACTTCCCCTGATAACAGTATTACCTTTAACCTATGTGACTAGCACACTTCCCTGATGGATAGCACCCCCTTTCAACCTATGGGCTAGCACACTTCCCTGATGGATAGTATTGCTTTTAACCTATGGGGCTAGAACACCTCCCTGATGTATATTATTCCCTTTAATGTATGGGGCTAGCATACTTCCCTGATGGATAGCATCCCCTTTAACCTATGTGACTAGCACACTTTCCTGATGAATAGTACCTTCTTTAACCTATGGGGCTAGCACACTTCCCTGATGAATTGTATTCCCTTTAGCCTATTGTGCTACAACACTTCCCTGATGGCTACTATCTCCTTTCAATCTATAGTGCTAGCACACTTCCCTGATGGATAGTATCCCCTTTAACCTATGGGGCTAGCACACCTCCCTGATAGGTTCATAGGTGTGTACAAGGCTAATGGCCCTAAGGTCTTTACAAACCTAGACCATAGGATTACCCTGGCATCATGCCACCTGACCTTAGTTCCCTGTGCCTCTGTCAAGGAGAGCCACTGCAGTGATCCCTGGGGTGAATTTTCTGTTTTCCATCCATTCATCAAGATTTCTCTTGAAGAGGGTCAGCGAGGTTCTCTGTTTGATATGTATGGGAAGTCTATTCCATAGCATGGGCAGTCTCTGGGTTATGAACCTGTCCCTCCAGCATGTCCTATTAATTGTGGTAATGAGGTTGAGGTCTCTGGCACATGTGGTGTGGAGGGATTAGGATTTCTTTAGATGTAGCATTTCTAACAGAGCTGGGTCAGTCATGGCGTTGTAAGTCAAGCAGAGATTGCCTCTAAGTAGGCAATATGAGACAGAGAATAGTTGGAGTTTTTTGAATCTGTCCATATAGGACAAGTGCTTAAGGTCTAGGATCCTCTTTGTGAGGTACTTTTGTGGCCTCTCCAGTTGTTGCAGGTGTCTAGTGAGGTACATGCCAAATGGGGCATTGTACTCAATTATTGGCCTAATGAAGGAAGAGTAGAGGGAGACAATGACCTCTTTCTTCCTGGATGCAAAACCCTTTGTAATGAGATGTGTCACATAGAAGGACTTCCTGACCACAGTGGCAATGTGGTGACCAAAAAAGAGGTTGCTGTCAGTCTGTGTTCCCAGATCTCTTATAACGCCTTCTGTGTTCAGTGGACTACCATCAATGTGGTAATTCATGGGAACTGGGTTTTTCCCAAAGGGGGATGATGACACATTTTTTGGCATTGGGCTTAAGGCCATGGTTCTGACACCAGTCATTGGTCTCAGTGAGACCATTCTGTAGGATGTCGACATCATTTGGGGAGTTAATAATAGCTCCCAACTTACAATTGTCTGCAAACGTTGTCAGCCAGAGTCCCTACGTGTTGGCCTGGACTTCAGATAAGTAGATACCAAACAGGAGAAAACCCAGGACTGAAACCTGTGGAACTCCACTCGTGACTAGTAAGCAGTCTGGCTTGGAGTCAGCTACTTTCACACTGTGGATTCTATCTGTGAGCCAGTTTGCAACCCACTTGGTGATATATGGGCTGATGCCTAGCTTAGTGGATAGCATTCCCTTTAACCTATGGGGCTAGCACACTTCCCAAATGGATAGTGTTCCCTTTAACCTATGAGGCTAACACACTTTCCAGATGGATAGTTTTCCCTTTAATCTATGAGCCTAGCACACTTCCCTGATGGATATTACTCCCTTTTACCTATGGGGCTACTACACTTCCCCGATGGATAACATTCCCTTTAACTCATAGGGCTAGCACACTTCCCTGATGGATAGTATCCCCTTTAACCTATGGGGCTACCACACTTCCCTAATGGATAGCACTCCTTTTAAACTATGGGGCTAGCACACTTCCCTAATGGGTAGTACTCCCTTTAACATATGGGGCTAACATGCTTCCCTGATGGATATTATTCCCTTTTAACCTACGGTGCTGTGGAGATATGTGAAGATATGTGAAGGCTGCCAGCCTAGCTAGATAGAATTTTGTAGATATTTCTGTCATTTGTAAATATTAATGTAAGCCACATGCTTGTTCTCTTAAATACAAGAAAATTATGGTAAATGTTGAACTTCAAAAATGTAACCACTTTGCACTCTGCTGGAGGAAAGCTGATAAGTCAAGCATTGTATAATTGTTTTTGGTCTCAGAGCTCAGACCCACGGTGTCTGAACCAGCAGATTCTTTCTTTTGTTTTGAGACTAGAGTTAATTGCTAGAATTTGCATGTATAATGTCTTTTATTGCTCTGGCTTCCTGACCAGCTGCAAGATCAAAAGAGCTGTTACACTCTGAGTTTCTGTTAGCCTGGGAAACAGAAAATAATGATCTAATCTGAAATGAGTTAGTGGTACTGTGTTATCAATTTAAGGACAGAGACTCAGAGCATTTGAGCATTTGTCTTGAGAATATCCACCTCACCAATATTTGCCTGTGTCTGTATGTAAGTAGGATTTTAGAACTGTGTTTTGTCTTAGAAATAGCTAGGAAATAGGAAGAGTAGACTAAGTGTTTTCTGTGTTGATATCAGAACTATTCTACTGTATTATTTTAAGCATTTTCCTGTGATCTCTGAACTCTGGACTAGCACTGTGTAGTAAGAAGTATTGTCTTGTGTTTTTATTATTTATTATTAAATATTTTTTAAACCTTTCAACTGTGGCTGTTTTGTGTAGAGATAATTTAAGCTCTAAGAGTACATTGCATGTATATAGTGATACTGGCCAAGCCACTCCAAATAAGCATTGACTATTCAGTTGCACTTACCGTCTGGATAATAATATTGCACACTATAATTGGACATCCTTTCATAAGGGCCTTTTGGTAGATGATAAATATTAGTGGATGGTGGTAGTGTTTTCTACCGTATAGTCTGGGTAAAAGGGGCAAAGCTGGAGAATCTGTGCCAGCCTTTCCCAGGAGTGTCTGTGTGGTTGTATATAACACTTATCTCAAAGTGTGTGTGTGTGTGTCAGCTACTTGGGCAGGGACACGAAGCACTGGTTGGACAGAGAGGGTGCTGGAGGTTTTAGCTTGCCCACTAGGCTGACATCTGGACCCTATAGCTGTGACTTTAACCTATTGGGCAAGCACACTTCCCTGATCGACAGTATTCCTTTTAACCTATGGGGCTACCACACTTCCCTGATGAATAGTATACCCTTTAACCTATGGGTCTAGCACACTTCCCTGATGTATAACATTTCTTTTAACCTATGGGGCTCACATACTTCCCTGATGGATAATATTCCTTTTAACCTATGGGGCTAGCACACTTCCCTGATGGATAGTATCCCCTTTAACCTATGGGGCTAGCACCCTTCCCTGATGGATAGTATCCACTTTGAACTATGGGGCTAGCACACTTTCCTGATGGATAGCATTCCCTTTAACCTATGGAGCAGGCACACTTTCCTAATGTATAGTATTCCCTTTAACCTATGGGTCTAGCACACTTCCCTGATGGAGAGTACTCCTTTTAACCTATGGGGTTCACTCACCTCCCTGATGAATAGTATTGCCTTTAACCTATGGGTCTAGCATACTTCCCTGATGGATAGTATCTCCTTTAACCTTATGCGTCTCATGCACCTCCCTGATGGATAATATTCCTTTTAACCTATGGGGCTAGCACACTTCACTGATGGATAGTATCCCCTTTAATCTATGGGGCTAGCACACTTCCCTGATATATAGTACTCCCTTTTAACCTATGGGGCTAGCACTTTTCCCTGATGGATAGCATTCCCTTTAACCTATGGGGCTAGCACACTTCCCAGATGGATAGTATTCCCATTAACCTATGGAGCTAGCACACTTCCCTGATGGATAGCATTTCCTTTAGCCTATGGGGCTATCACTCTTCCCTGATGGATAGCATTCCCTTTTACCTATGGAGCTAGCACATTTCCCTGATGGATAGCACTCCTTTAAAACTGTGGGGCTAGCACACTTCCCTGATGGATAGTATCCTCTTTAACCAATGGGGCTAGCACACGTCCCTGATGGATATATATCATTGGCCCTGTAGCACACCTTTTCATACACACAATCCTGCCTGCCAACTGCATTAACGTGAGTCACAGTCCTTTCCCAAGCATGGTCTGGGTAGTGCTGGTCAGGTGCATGCAGGCCAAAGAGTAATAGCTATGGAGATGGACACCCTGGAGTAGAGTAGCACCTCATTCTCTGCACTGGGTAAACCTGACCATCCAATTAGTTAATGATGTCCCAGTATGTCTGGTACTGTCTGGTTAGCAAGTTGCTTAGACACTGCTCTGTTGGTATGAAAAACTGTGGAATTAATGTCCCTGTTCCTGCATGGCCCTTACAAATCCTAATGCCACTAATATCCTCCTTGCAAATATGGTATGCTGTTTGTGTCCACAACAATCATATATCTGTATCCACACACGGTATGTAATGTCAGACACATACATTTACTGAGCATGTAGCCTACAGTAGCCTACAGTATGCAATCACATACCAATGAAGCTGACCAAGGAGACCACTGAAACTGACCAAAGAGACATAACTGTAACTCTCACTATTGCAAATACTGAGATATATGAAATGTGTGCATAGTTACGTCTATTGAGTCATGCTCGGAGTATGGGCTTATGGGTGTGTCTTCCATTAAGCTTAACAATCCTGCAGCCCATCTTTTGCTGTTACACTTGCCATCCTTCCCAATACACCTGACAAACGTATTTCTTACTATATTGTCAAGTTTACTAGCATTGAAAGGTAGCAGCACTTATAAAAAGCACCGCTTAACTTGTTAAAGCAGAGATGTAGCCTTGTTTAATGAATTCTTTAGTTATTCAACTTTCTCATATTCCACACTGTATTGTTATACAATGGCTTCCATAATAATGGTAAGTCTCTCTGACTGTCATAATAGTAATATCTAATATCATGCAGATTCACCTGTCTGGGCAAGATTATTATGCCAGTTAGGGTGAAGCACATTCTTGTTAAAGAAACTTTCCATTTGCACAATGGTCATGCTTGTTAAACACCACGCTATGTTCTTGTTGATCCTGTTCGTACATCTGGGTCCCTGTATACAGCACTGCACAGCTATGCATGTGAGGACTATGACAAACACCATGATAAGTTATTGCTGATGCTGTGCACACATCTGGGTCCCTGTATACAGCACTGCACAGCTATGCATCTGAGGTCCATGACAGACACCATGCTAAGTTCTTGTTGATGCTGTGCACACATCTGGATCTCTGTATACAGCACTGCACAGCTATGCATCTGAGGTCTATGACTTGCCTCCGTGGATGATTTATAATTGCATGGATAACCTAATGGAAATGTTACATCTTAAAGTGTCTGTATGAAGCATAATAAAACAGTATGGCTATTCTTTAGACCTGACATAAGTCGTGGAAATGAGATGCCTACTGATGCCTGTCACTGTGTGGTAGATACCCTATGTGAGATCTGAAGTGGGAACCAGTTTTCTGACATTTTTTGAATAAGATTTTTCAAGATGAAACATCATGGCTGGAGAAGGAGAGGGCAGTGTTCCTTTGAGAGCATAGAGATGGTATAAGAAGGAGCCCCAAGATATCTATCCCCTCCATAAGGAATGCAGCCAGAGTCATCTGCAGGACAGCTGTCTAGGGCCTCAGTATAAGACTGAAGCCTGGATAGTGTAGCACAGGCTGTAACATGTGCCACTGGCATCCTCCTTATGGGAGATCAGTGCCACCCAACCGTTACACTGACATACAGCATCACAAATCTAACCTCCTGTCTAATGAACAAAAGAAGAAAATCAGCCAACACCACCTATGTACTGTAAGTAGAATTTATGTTAGCTACACATTTAAATGGGCAGTGCATGCCACCCACAAATATAACACAGTATATTCTTTTTATCTCTTCAAACCCTGAACAAATTAAAGTGGATAGTCAGGCTCTTAGGAGGAGACTGGCATACCTAAGAATGCACTGAGGTGAGTTTACTGTCTTCAGACTTTGTACTTCCTTACTGCCACTTCTGTGATATAGGTTGTAGGTCAAAAGTGACAGTATGACTGATGAATGTTATGTTTCTGGAAACATCCTGTCATGCACTGGGCCAAGTGGGTCAGGATGCTATGGCTCCACTCCCACAGTGTGAGACTGCATGTGTGGTCATTCTCCCTTTTTATAATATCACAAAATATTACAGTTCAGTTTTCTGTCTCAGTACAAGTACAGCATTCAACACAGGAAATAACTATGGACAAAGGTTTTGGATAGGTAGATATCTCTAGCATGGACAATATTTGTCAATATAGTTGCTTTCATTTCTTACAACCTGTGAGCTAAATGTGTCTGAGCAGCATTATTTCATTAAACAAGTGCATTTGTCTCAGGCATTACTGCATCTCAGAATATAAAACACTGATGGGTTTTCCAAGTAGGCTTATCACATTAATTCTCTATCTGTCACAATGCAGGCGCTCATGATTGTAGGCTCAGGCCCCCTCTCATTTTTGAATGATTACACTGAGAAACATTTCTCTGTCTTTGAAGTATACTAACTTTAAACTTATCATGCCCCTCTGGTGCCACAGACATGGAAAGCCCTGACTATAGCCCAGGTAACCTGGGTTTGATTAGCAGCACAAGGTGACTGATGGAGCAGCAGAAAATGATGGGCATGACCATCCTGCATGGGATGGCATTTGTTAGTAATGCTCCATAAGGTGAGGTTTGGTCCACAAAGCGGAGCTGCCCTTAGATGTATTCAATTAGAGGAGGTAGGCAAGGTATTGAGTAGGGTATATAAGAAAAAAAAAACTTGCACAGATTCAAAAATAGCAAAGCACACAGGATGCCTTTAGGATCCACAATGAGCCCCAGCAATACTTGAGTAAGTGCATGGGTAGGAGGCTAACTGGTAAGCCCAGCATAGATGTGGGGTACTGGGAGCCAAGATGGTAGAATGATGTACAGGGTGACCAAAAAAAAAAAAAAAGAACAGGTAAAAGCAGCAATGCCACCACCACCACCACCACCAGAAGCACCCAGCATATCTGGGTCCCAGCCTGCCACAGTCATGTCCACACCTACTGCCCTACCCGCACCTCCCACTACAGCTAGTCCTGCAACAAATCCTGGAACAATTATATCCCCTGGTAGCAGTGCCAGTGGGGGGGGGGGGTCACACCTTTGTCATCCATCTTCAGCTGGAAGACATTGTGAGGGAGATTATTGATAGGAGGTTGGATACCCAATTCAGCTGCATGAAGAATCTTCTCTGGTAACTCATTAAGTTGCATTCCTGTCCAGCACTGTCTCCATTATTTGACACAGAACCAGTGGTGACATTCCCCTGGATGACAAGTAATCTCCCACTGGGTTGTAGCTTACAGACACTGCATCTGTGAATACTGCCATCATGTCTCTAAAATGGTGTTTGTCTACATTTTGTGTCCATTCTCGTGTCTTTTGGTTGTTCAGTCCTCCTGTCATCATTGCCTTCCCTTTGTTTGCATATTGTCTCCTTTACCACTGTGTTCCCTCTCTCTGTTTGTGTTACAACACACCCTGCCACTCATGTCTGTCTTCCCCTGCTACCTAACCTAACGTAACTCTCTTACCTTCCTTTTATGTCCCTTACTTCCAACCCCATTGTACCTTATTATGCATAAAAATGGGCAACTGTACCACAAATAAAATTGCTCCACCTTCCTCACATCCATGCAGCTCATTCCTTAGTTGCTAAACTTATGTTCTACCCTCTGTCTGCAGCCCTTTTCATCTCATTGCTATATTCCCACGTCCACCTTCTAATTTTGTCTAAATATAGATAAATATACATCACACAACCTTCCTTCTGTGATCATACTGTGTACGATGGTCACACAGACCGGTATCAATGTACATCTACAAATGGTGAGAGGTGACACTGCTCACTAGATACCAACTACTATGTAACCCCACTGTCATGTACTCAGATGGCATCAGCCGTCCCCCCTGTCATGTAGTCAGATGGCATCAGTCATGCAAATGAGCTGCTCATTGCTGAGATGTATTTTGCATATAAAACAAATACCAAACCAAACACCTTTTCTCTGACTGTTTCAGTATCTATGCCCAAACTGCACTGCTTTCCACAGTAGAAGTGTTGAGGACTGTGACTTCAAGTCTCTTCAGAGCTGTATGCATTTTGATCTTTCATTCTGCAAGTCTGTAGCAATCACCTGATATCTGCTTCACTACACCTTTTTACCTGACTGCTTCAGTAGCTCTGCTTGTAAATGCATTGTTTTCCACAGTATAATTGTGGAAGGTGGTGGGTTCTAGCTATCTTAAGGCTGTATGTTTTGTGCCTTTTTCATTCTAGAAGTCTGTAACAATCACTTACTATCTGCTTCACTGATACCTTTTGTCTGACTGCTTAAGTCTGTACATATATACGTATCACTGCATCATGTATAGATTCCCAAAGAGATCTGAGCCTGTATGGCTAGCAGAAACCTCTCATTTTCTCTTGTTGTGACTTTGCAGTCAAGGTTGCATTGAGCACCCTCATGGTGTATGCAGAACAGGTGGGTATTATTGGTCATTGAGCACCCTCATGGTGCATGCAGGACAGGTGGGTATTATTGGTCATTGAGCATCCTCATGGTGCATGCAGGACAGGTGGGTATTATTGGTCATTGAGCATCCTCATGGTGCATGCAGGACAGGTGGGTATTATTGGGCATTGAGCACCCTCATGGTGCATGCAGGACAGGTGGGTATTATTGGTGTTTGTGCTTCCTTGTGGCCTTAACCTATTCCCACATGCTCTTCCCACTTTCCATACTGCTGCCACAACAAGGATATTTTAGGAGCTACTCTTTGCACAGACTTCACTGACCATATACATTCTTAATGAACTCCAGGGTTCATCACACAAATACCATAAACAAAGGACTGATGACTGATTTTCCACTCACACTGTTTCTAAATCCCAGGGCAAGTTTTGTTGATTAGGTTATCCCACCTCACAATATAAGCTCATTATTTTGTTTTGGTTACTGGCTAAAGCTGATTCTTGCAGATTTTTATAATGATATTCATAAGCAACCAATCCTAAACTCCGTGTCAACAAGAAAAGCAAAAGAAAGCACAGTCTCACTGTCAGTCTTCAAATTAAACTCAGTCTTATCTTAGCCCAATAAGTAGTACACTTGCCTTTGGTGCAGAGGGCTGTGAGTTCTATTCTCACACCTGGTGATTGGATTAATCTTCCAATATTAACATTGCAGTGTAGTTTTGGGAGTCCTGTGCACCTGAGAGTGCCATCCTTCAGATGAAACATTCAAATGAGGCCCTATATACGTCATTTGGTGGTACCTCAGGTGGATGCAAAAGAACCCACAGCACTTATTGAAAAGAGTAGGGGGTATTAAAATATACCAATAACACACACTGAAAAAAACAATTACATTTATATCAGTTAAAATATCAAAAGAACTTAAAAAGGAAAAAAGAATCTTTAATCCCCATCTGTAAACTCACAAACAGTACTTACTTTTTCATTAATTTCATCAATAACCCATTTTTGTTGTAAAAATGACAGCACATCTGTCTAAACACAAATATCAAATACAAGATAAAATCCTAACTTCATTTTCTGCAGCCATTTTTTAGTTAATGTTTTCATAACAGCAAAGACTTAGCATATCCATTTTAGTTTCTAACACATGCCCCCCAACAACAATGACCAAAAAGAATTTATTCTCTCATATTTCAGAATGATTGCTCTAGAGTTTCAGTTTCATTAAATCTATTTTATTTTCTTTCATCAATGCACTATGTCTATTCCTTTGATCAGCATTTTTAATTGATAGCATCCAAATACAATCTTTATACTCCCAAGAGTTTTCAAATTTCAAATCTATTTTTTTCTTTCATTAATGGCTTCTTTTTGCTTCTGAGAAAAATTACTCCAAGGATTGGTATAATAAAACTTAACTGCAAATTTATTGTACCAATCTTTCAAATCCTTCTCTAAATATTTTGTAGTCAGTTCCCATCATCACCTTAACTATATTTTGCATACTCCTAATCATTCCCATAATTTTTCAGTTTGAAATATCTTGCCAGATTTATAAATATTTACACATAAAATGTGTAACTAAATAAACCAAATCAGAAATAATGAACTAAAAACATTATTATTCCCACTCCATTTTCTTTTTTAGTATATGCAGTTTCTCATTTAATATGATTTAATCTTGAATGCCATATGACAGTAAAAATAAACTCACTAAATCACTTTCCATGTTTCTGGAAAAAATACACTTCCTAAATAACTTAATTTACATGAAAATGAATGACTTAAATAAATTGTTTTCAAAAGACAAAGCAAATACTCTCCAAATTCTTCCTTTTTCTTGTAACTCACATTCGATTTGTCTCCATTGTTCACAAGCCACTTCCCTTTTCCCAGTCTTGATACCGTAGAATTTGAATTTTCCTATTAGAAAAATAAATGTCGCCTATCTTACATGAACCTTTAAACCTTAAAGTTTATCTAAACTCCCAGTTCCTGCATAACAATCTTTACCTATACATTATTTTTAAGTAAAACCACTACACCATCTGTGTAATTCCAAATTAAATGAGTTCTAATGTAGTCATATACAGTATTAGATTCTGAGATATATTTTCTAAATCACAAATCACAGCATTTAAAAATAACCCAAATAGTACCAAACTCATTGGGCATCCTTGCTTAACTCTCCTTTCTTTATTTCTTTCTCAATCAACTTATTGTTTAATGGAATTATAAAAGTTATCTCATGCATATCTTTAATAAGATGAACTACTAAATCTGTTGTAATATGTAAATGTTATATCTTCCATAATTTTTCATGATCTACATTATCCTACCCTGTTTGTATGTCATATACAGTAATCAACCCTTCACTGTTATTTCCAGATATATATTGCATTATCTCTTTAATTATATGTAGCATTTATATAACAAATGGCTTTATATTATGTCAAATTTGTTATAATTATTTAAACTGCAGGTATTTTTGTTTTATTTTGAAGATTATAAAATTACTGTACTTAAAATATTTTGTAATAATTTGGAGCTTTTCTCTCCTGGCTTCTGCTGAAAATGGGCTTCTACCCAGTCATACTTTCCTGGTAATCTAATGTCAATAAAAAAATAAACAATAAATACATTTAAATAATATTTTACATTTCACTCAACACACCCCTTAACATCCTTTATAACCCTTTCCAATATGTTTTGCAAAATTAACACCATTTTATAATCTATATTACATAATGTTACAGGTCCCCAGTTTTTTTATTTCCTTCTATCATCTCTTTTCTACATAATTTTTTACTATTCCTTTACAAATATTTTCCTTCCTGACAACAATATCCACTCTTTGGTAACTTATAAAATAAAAGTTGCTTCTCTAGCATGTTCATGTTTTTATAAACATTATATCTGACCACATCATAACCCAGGACTGCATCTTCTCTTCCATAGATAAAGCTTTATCTAATTCTTACAAAGTAATTGTTTTGCTTAATACTTTATTACACTCTTTTGAGATCTTATTTACTTTCCAACATATTTCTTCTTAAATTTCATCACTAGAAAACATGTTATCTAAATACAAATGCAAATGCACTGCTTTCATGATCCGTTCTTTTGTAAAGCAATTTTTTATCCATGTTCTAGATCTCATAAAATGTTCCTTATATTTTTTTGCCTTCCTATTACAGGATTAACCTCTTCCTTTTTTACTTTAATTTCATAATTCTGTCTGATAACTGGATCTCTCATTTTCACCCTGTATAATATAAGCAATCTCTTCCTTATAACTGTCTCAACTTCATTTGAATATAGAATATTTTCCTCAATATTTATGTACTTTTCTTTATAAAGCTCTTTTCTTACTTTATGCAAACACTTGTCTACCTCCAAATAAATGCTAAAAAACAAACTAAGCTTCTAAAAAGAGAAAACAATCAGGAATGCTCCAGTAAAGCCTCAAAGTATGAGGGGAATAAATTACTTCTGAACATACCCTATGTAGGGTTAAGGAGATGAAACTAGGAGCAAAAAATACAATTCATTTCATAAGATCCCTCATACCAGCTTTGTATAGTTACCTCCAATTAAGCACCAAAACATAAACAACACTACCCACTGCAAAGTGCTACAAATACACATAATGGCATCTATAAATGTAAGTCATCAAGTTGGAATATATAACTAAAAGATACCATGCATAGTAGTCATAAACTGCTCAAGTTGGTGTTAGATATCAATGGAGGGTCTAACCCCCCAAAAAAACATGAGACCCTTAAATATATCACAGGTTTACAAAATACCAACTGGCATGTAAAAATATACATTATCCAAATGCTAAAGTATATAGCTATGCAACCTTAAATAATATAGGCATAACCTAATTAGGTTCATATTAAATTGCAGTTTCAAAATTAAAGCCAGTATGCACTCTATATCTAAAGTTATCTTTCCAAGCTTTTCAGTTTTAAGATGCATTTAATCGAACAGGCATCATTCAGCCCTGGATATTTATATGCAGCTAGCTTAATTTGCCAGAGCAATTCAAGTTCTCCCAATTTTAATCTCTTCAGGCCTCCCCTTATATTATGTGCCACTTGATCAATAGCTGAATATTTAAAAGAATGACCTGTGAAACATGACAAATGTTTCATCAAGGCATTCTCTACCTTGCCCTTGCTAATTGTGTATTGGTGTTCATAGAGACGTTCACAGACCTTACGGTCTGTTTTGCCTATATAATAGGCAGGGCATTGCTGGCACTTGACCAAATATGATGGCCTTTGAATTACAATTAAATTTATGCCTGATTTTGTAATCCGTGCCATTAATGACAAACGATTTAATTGCCCCTATGTGTCTGCAAAAAATTACAGCTCTCACATCTAAACATGCCAGCCAAGTTAGATTTCCTTGACATTTTACCCTCCAACAAGTTCTTTAAATTTGGTCCTCTTCTATATGTAATCCTAGGTGGATCCCCTATTCTGCATGACAAATCTGCATTACTTTTGATTAAATCCCAATTTTTATTATTTATATTTGATTAAATCCCAGTTTTTAGTATTTATATTTATAAATATTTAGTATTTATATTTAATCATCTGGCTATCTGTACTAAAGGTGGTGATCAGACTCATGGGGAACATGTTAACACAGTTCAAGCTCACCTCTGCTATGATATTCCTTCATTCAATTTCATCATTAGGGCTTCTACAGTTAGTAATACTCAGAATGGGAGCGTAAAACCCTTTACACCTCTTAAGTTTCACTTCCAAGGTCAAGGATTCAATCAATTTCTCAGGGTAGCCTCTGCTGAGGAACATTCTTTTTAGGGTCAGACATTCATTTGTGAAGTCTTCCTCCAAAGTTACTATCCTCGCAGCTCTTACCAATTGCCCTTTAACTACAGAGCGCTTCTGTTGGTAGGGGTGGTTACTTGTAAAGTGCACAAAGTTCGAATATGTGCTTTTTCTATACACTCTTGCTGATAACTTCAGATATAGAGTGTATACTGACATTACTTTTGAAACTGCAATTTAATATGAACCTAATTAGGTTATGCCTATATTATTTAAGGTTGCATAGCTATATACGTTAGCATTTGGATAATGTATATCTTTTACATGCTAATTGGTATTTTGTAAACCCGTGCTAAATTTAAGGGTGTAATTCTTTTGGGGGGTTAGACCCTCCATTGACATCTAACATGAACTTGAGCAGTTTATGTCTACTTTGCATAGTATCTTTTAATTATGTATTCTAACTTGATGACTTACATTTATAGGTTCATAGGTTCATAGGTTCATACTAGGATATCTGCCCTAGGGCATTTATAAGCCTAGCCAGAGTGTGTATGGCTTTTGCCACCCATATTAAATTAATTTTGCTATGCCCTTTTTCAAGGTTAGTATACGTGCTTCTGTCTAACAGTGACACAGAAGTGATACCCGGGGTAAACCTACGATCTCCCATCCACTCATCAAGATTCCTCTTGAAGAGAGTCAATGAGGGACTCTGCCTAACCTGGACTGGGATTTTATTCCAGAGTGAAGGGAGCCTCTGGGTTATGAATCTGTCCCTTCAGCATGTCCTATTTATTTCAGTGCTGAGGTTCAAGTCCCTCGAGCACGTGGCTGATTGGGATTTGGATTTTCTGAGGTGCAGCATGTCCATTAATTCCGGGTTGGACATGGCTTTATACGTCAGGCACAGATCGCCTCTGAGCAGGCGGTATGCCACTGAGTAGAGCTGGAGTTTCTTTAACCGGGCAGCATACGGCATCTGTTTGAGCCCCTTGATCCTCTTGGTGAGGTACTTTTGGGGTCTTTCCAGTTGCTGCAGGTGTCTGGTAAGGTACATCCCAAAAGGGGCATTGTACTCAATTATGGGCCTGATGAGGGATGAGTAAAGAGGCACGATGACCTCCCCTGATCTAGATGTGAATCCCTTCATGATTAGGTAGGCTATATAAAATGTTTTTCTAACCACTTTGGCCACGTGGTTGTCAAATGAGAGATTGCTATCAGCTTGGGTCCCCAGGTCCCTAATTACTTCTTCTGTACTTAATGGATTACCACCTATGTGGTAATTTGTGGGCACTTTGTTTTGCCAAAGGGATGACTATACACTTTTGGCGTTTAGCTTGAGGCCATGGCTCTGGCACCAGTTGTCTGTTTCTATGAGGCCCTTTTGGAGGATGCTTGTGTCTGCTGGAGAGTCTATTATGGCACCCAGTTTGCAGTCATCTGCGAACTTGGTCAGCCGCAGTCCTTCCATGTTGGCCTGTACCTCCGAGAAATATATACCGAACAAGAGAGGTCCCAGGACTGAGCCTTGTGGGATGCCACTTGTAACTGGTTTGGAGTCTGACATGGCTCCAGCTATTCTAACCATGTGGGTTCTGTCCTTGAGCCAGTTTGCAACCCATCTAGTGACATAGGGGTTTATATTTAAGCTGGTGAGCTTATCTATAATGCCCGAGTGGGTATTGTATCAAAGGCTTTTGCGAGGTCCAGGTAGGCTGTGTGGACCACCTTCCCCTTGTCAATGGCCTTGGTGACTGTTTCAAAGAAATTGACCAGGTTCAAGAGGCAGGATCTGCCCTTAACAAAGCCGAACTGGGTAGGATCCAGTGTCTGCAGGTCCCCAATATCTTTATTTATAAGGTTCATGATGATCCTTTCCATAGCTTTGCAGACCAAGCTAGTGAGACTTATGGGGCGATAGTTTCCAGGATCCGTTGAGACACCACCTTTGTGGAGAGGGACCACTGTTGCTGTACGCCATTCTTTGGGTACATATCCTGTAGTAAGGCTGAGATTGAACAGTAGTTTTAGGTTTGGGTTTAGCTCTTCTTGGAGTTCATGTAGGACGCAGCCCGGGACACCGTCTGGTCCCATTGATGCTGTGTTTTTTGCTTTGGAGAGGGCAGCTCTTACCTGAGCATCTGAGATGTCAGGGGGGCAGCACTCTGCTGGGATAGATATTAGCCCTTTTGGTGGGGGGGGGGGAGAAGTTTGCGCTGAACCTGTCAGCTAGGATGTTGGCAATGTCTGTGGGTTCGGTGCATTTTTTGTCATTTTGGACTAATTCTGAGCATATCTGGGAATTCCCACCCAGGTTCCTAACATAACTAAAGAAAGCCTTGTGATTATCCTTAGTGTCCTGTGCAATTTTTCTCTCGAAGCTGGCCTTAGACGATTTTATGAGTGCCCGTAGTTTTTTGCTAATACTGATCAGAGATGCCTTCCCTTTTTGGGATTTTGCTCTATCATGTAGTAGCTTCCTCCTTCTGTTGTATAGTTTGTTTATGGCTGGGGTCCACCAGACAGGACATCTGCCTTTGGAGGATTGGGTATGGTTTTATTTGGGATTGCATGATCCATGCATTCCTGAAGGTGTTCATAGAATGCATTTATAAAGGATTTTGTGGTCTGGGCCGTATTATCCACAGGCCCAGGGGCTTTGAAGGATTCTACCTTGGTTTTGAGGAGTGTGAAATTTGCTTTAGAGAAGTTTTTCACTGTGGTTTTCTGGGCATGGGGTGGGGTCGGGATGTGAATATCCAGTGAGATTAGTTTATGGTCTGATCTTACCAGTGAGGGATACACTTCTGGTCAGGAGCATAGAGTCCCCATGTTGGTGATGATCAGGTCCAGTATGTTTTCCCCTCTTGTGGGAGTGGTAACAAATTGTTCCATAGCATTTGAGTTTATAAATTCTAGGAACCTTTGGGCTAGGGTGTTGGAGCTAGAGTAATGCTCCCAGTCTATGGTTGGGTAGTTGAAGTCACCCAATAATGGTGTTTGGAGAGACCTTCATATTTTCCAGTGTTCTCAGGAAGGCCGAGTGGGGTTCCTGGGTTTGGGAGGGTGGTCTGTAGCAGGCTATAAACTGGAAGGCAGTTTTACCCACTGTTAGTTGCACATGGATAGTCTCTGATGCTTTGTGCTGTGCCACCAACCTGGAGGTGTGGGTATCTTTGACGAATATTGATACTCCCCCTCCTTTTGTGGTTCAGTCCAAGTTTTGGGGCCAAAAAGCATGGTATGAGGTATAACCTGGTAGTGTTGGGGTGCTCTCGAGAGCCTTGAACCAGGTTTCTGTTACTGCACAGATATCGATGTTCTCCATGCTAAGGAGAGTTTCGAGTGCATGCATCTTGAGGTTTAGACTTCTGGCGTTGAGTAGCATTACTCTTAGTTTCTTATCCCTTGTGATACCTATGGAGGTGGGTTTGTCTTTTGAGCCTTGCCTAAAAAAGGCAGTATGGGGGTAGCAAGAGCCTTTGCCAATATCCGAAAGCCCAGGGGTGACAGGTGCAAGCCGTCCCTAGCGAAGCATCGTGGCTTGTCGAGCATGTCATCCCAGGCTGACAGGCATTGGATCCCCTTTGAATGACACCAATACTTAAGCCAATTGTTGAAAATGATAATCTTGTCTTCATACTGTGGCATCATTCTTGGTGAGGGTAAGATGCTACTCAAGGTCAGGGTCATACCGGCCTGGGCTACATGCTCAGAGAGCTCCTCTATGTCTCTTTTCATGTAGTCCAGGGAGGTACGTCTCAGGTCATTCACACCAGCATGGACAATGACTGAGTCATATTTGTACTTGCCTTGGAGTGACCTGAGTGCTTGTGTTATGTGGCGGATCCTAGCGCCCGACAGGCAGCTCACCGTGACCTTCTACTTGTTCAGCCTGGTGAGTGGGACGTCAGTGTGCCTGATGATAGAGTCACCTATTACAAGTGTATCAGGTGTGTTGTTTAGCCTTAAGGGCTGTGACTGTTCGGCACACTGGCTTTGTGAGCAATGTGTTGCACGTGTTTTGTTTTGGGGTAGCGGTTGCTTGGGTGTCTGCTTTGGAGGTCTCTGCTGCTTAGGCAGATTTTTATTTAGAGCCTCCAAGTATGTTTTTGTGTGTTTATGTGTTTGGTTTGCTGTTGTGGTAGGTCTATGTGAGATGCCATTATGTGTATTTGTAGCACTTTGTAGTGGGTAGTGTTGTTTATGTTTTGGTGCTTAATTGGAGGTAACTATACAAAGCTGGTATGAGGGATCTTATGAAATGAATTGTATTTTTGCTCGTAGTTTCACCTGCTTAACCTTACATAGGGTATGTTCATAAGTAATTTATTCCCCTCTTACTTTGAGGCTTTACCAGAACATTCCTGACTGTTTTCTCTTTTCCAAATAAATGCTTTTATTTTTTCTTAATATACAACCCAGAAATATTCCCTTATTGTTAAATGATCTCTATAAGGCCTTTCTCTTTCTTTTTGTAATGTAGACATTTTCTGACATATTCCAGTTAATCATTTTAAATGTTTATATTCTCTAAAAAATGTTATCTCCAAAAATCTGCATGTATAGGCACATGATCTCAGAAGCATACATCAGAGCTTTTCTGTTGAATAATGTTTTAATTTCTTGAAAACATCATATAATCAATTTATGTCATCAGATGACCATTTCAATAAGTATACCTTTACTTTTTATTTCTTTAAGAAATTATTTATATACGTTGTTATACACATTAACATATTTTCTTTGTTTCCCTTCAGAAAATTGTAAATTACAATTGAAATCACCTAACATGATATCCATATTAAGTTTTGGCCAATTTCTAATTTCCTTATACAGAATTTGCCTCAGTTTGCCACATGCATAATCACAAATAGCTGTTATTCTCAACATATCGTGGTATGTCCTACAATCAATCTCAAAGGCACAGACCAAGAAAGTAACCAATACTAAGGGTCTACCACGAATACTTTTATTAACAATAACACTAAGTGTTTTCATCAAAAGGTATACAGACTTCTTCAGAGTGTAAAGAATGACAGTAAAAACACACATATATAGTACCATAGAAGGTCACATGATACACACACCCTGCTTATTTTACCACTTAACATTAATGCATACCATTTTTTTAGAAAAAATACAATTAAGAAACTTTTGTTATAACTTCTACAATCGATAAGAATTGCTCAAACAGGTTGACTGATAGTGATTTCAAAAATCTCCCCATCTGTAACATTCCAGAAATAACGTATTCGTGAACATTTATCCTCCCCAGAATTCATATAATAGTTTCCCAAGAAATTTTTTTGTGCTTTTTTTCACTTTTCAAATACATCTTGTATCCAATAAAAAAATATCATTTTTACAATTTCTATACCAGTTCAATGTAATCAATCTTCTATCATCATTTTAATACTATTTGCATTATGGGATAGAACAGTAAAATTATCCCTTCCCTTTTGTTGTACTTTTCCTTAAATTGAGATTCTTTCTCATCCTATATTTAATCCTTCTATAGTTTCATCTTTTACAACTTCTTGTACAACTGTTGTATAATCTGTTATATTTGTAACATTTTTAAACATTGGATACCTCATTACTTTCAGGCAAGGATTCTTCTTCTATAACATGTCTGTTCTTGCATGTGCAGTCAGAATCTTCACCACTAACATTCACATTTTTTCATTATTTACAACTTCCTCTTTACAATCAAACTACCAATGACCATGATTTTTAGGGTCTATGTTAAATCAACGAATGCTTAAAAAAGTGAACGCTGATTGATCGACCCCCTTTAAGAGAAAGCTTAAAATCCTGAAGACTCGGAACAGCAATTGTTTTTCCCAGGGAAAAAAATCGCCGTTCCACAAAAACAAAAAACAAAAAAAAACTTCAAAACAGTAAATAAATTGGGGGAGATTTTCCCCCCACACCCCCACACACCCTACTTAAATATACCAACTCTGAGATCGTACCACAGTGGAGGAAATGATAATGTCCCGAAAACGGCCCAGCAATTTTTTCCCTGGGAAAAAAATTGCTGTTCTGGGTGTTTGGGATTTTCAGCTTTCACTTAAAGAAGGTTGATCAATCAGTGTCTGCTTTTTTAAGCATTCACTGATTTAAAGTAGACCCGATTTTTACACTTTGTATATTTAAGAATCTAGTCTTTAGTCAAATGATCACTTTTACACACATATTACACTTTCATTTTGAACAATTGCTTATCAAATGAGAATCACTGCAAAAAAAAAAACGTTTTAGGTTGGCCCTGATATTTTACCAGTATGCATATATTATTTACTAAGATACTGCAAGGCAAATGTTTAATTTCATTGTTATCAATACATAATAAAGTCCGCTCTTCTGAAGCCTCAGTCCAAATCATTCTATAATCAAAGAATTTCTTCATGGATAACACCCTTTTTATAAACAAATGAAAAATAAACATTAATGTCATTTTCTTCAAAGCTGTCATCACATAACTGCACTCATATCCTTTTTTAAAGTCTTTAATATCAGAAATAAAAAGTAAGTGTATTCTACAGATGCTCATTCTTTTTTTTTTCTTTTAGTTAAATAGATGCATTTTGGCAACAAAGACATTGTTTCAAACATAGCAGCACAACATTTCTCCTTACCCAAATAAATAATAGATGTAATGTCCAAAGAAAGAAACCCCAAGGGAGAAATGATGCAGGGCCCCACAAAATATTTGTCCAGCTCCTGTTGACCCATTAAAAAATCTGCAGCACTGGGCATCACCTATCTTTCATTTTCTTTTGCACTTGCCGATCTACTTTATTACTTACTGTAGTGACCTATGTTAATGCTTTCTTCCAAAACTACAATGGCATTTCACTATAGTCCAACTCGGAATTGAA
>NC_056736.1:762656310-762728810 GCF_019279795.1 Protopterus annectens
TAGATTTTCTTGAGAGACTCTGTTTTTCTCTCAGCTCCCAATAACATGCAAATTTGCTGGTTACAGATAGTGTCTCTGTCTTTCTGTCGCTCTCCCCGCCCCATGTGTGTGTGAGTGTGTGTGTGTGTGTGTGTGTGTGTGTGTGTGTGTGTGTGTGTGTGTGTGTGTGTGCACATGTGAGCGAGTATGTGTGTGCTTGTCTGTCCATCTGTGTGCACCCCTGTCTGTGCTTTAGTGTAACATTTAAGAAAACTCACTGTTTTGGCTCAGATCATTGCAGAAAATCCTTTCATTTCCCTTACTTGATTAGCAAGTTAATAAAAAAGTGAATTCAATTTCACAATTTGAGGATACATAGTATACAATGTGTAGATTGACAGAGAGAAGACAAATAATATGAAGTATTTTTAAACAGAAAGAATTTTGCATGTATGGATGATCTTGAAGAGGTTTAGTATCAAAACAGTGGTAGAATTCAATAATGCTTGGGAAAAAAACCTTAGACCACCAAAATGAGAAGAGATTAGCAATGTTTCTGATAATTAATGGATAAACCACAGACATCACACTATCATTATATGTGACTGGTATCCATGTTTCTCTTCAAGATTAGACTGTAGACATATGATTTTAATCTTTAGTGTTATGGTAAACAAAGTATATGCAAAAGTGATAAACAAGCACAATTTAACACAGCAAAAGCATAGTCAATGCCAGATGGAATGAAAGGAAATGCAAAAAACAGCATAGTGCAACCTTGTACCCAGGCTTGACATAAAGGAATGTATCTCAGAGAAAAATGTCTGTTATCACACACTCATAACATGTACAGAGGATGCTACTAACTGTCAGAATTTTATTTGAAATTGCTAACTGGGGCAGAACACTGATCACAATTTGACCTATTTCAGTCTCAGCTCAGCTCAAACTTACATGGCAAGTACAATGTTGATGAAATTCTGAAATGTGACGTAATCAGAAAATGCAACAAACATAATGCATATCTAATGCTCACAAACACTTGCGCAGTCCTTAATGTTACTACAACCACAGGCACAATGCTTAATGTCAATACAAACACTGGCTCAGTGCTTAATGTCACTACAAACACTGGCACAGTGTGTAATATTACTACAAACACTGGCACAGTGCTTAATGTCACTACAAACAACATCACCATGCTTAATGTCACTACAAACACCAGCACAATGCTTAATGTCACTCCAAATTGCAGCACAGTGCTTAATGTCACTACAAGCACCAGCACAGTGCTTAATGTCACTGCAAACTACAGGACAGTGCTTAATGTCACTACAAACACCACCAATGTGAATAATGTCACTGCAAACAACAGCACAGTGCTTAATGTCACTACAAACCCTGGCATAGTGCTCAGTGTCACTACAAACACCGGCACAGTGCTTAATGTCACTACAAACACCAGCACAGTACTTAATGTCACTACAAACACCAGCACAGTGCTTAATGTCATTGCAAACTACATCACAGTGCTTAATGTCACTACAAACACTAGCACAGTACTTAATGTCACTACAAACACCGGCACAGTGCTTAATGTCACTACAAACACCAGCATAGTACTTAATGTCACTACAAACACCGGCACAGTACTTAATGTCACTACAAACACCAGCACAGTACTTAATGTCACTACAAACAGCGGCACAGTGCTTAATGTCACTACAAACATCAGCACAGTATTTAATGTCACTACAAACACCGGCACAGTTCTTAATGTCACTACAAACACCAGCACAGTACTTAAATTCACTACAAACACCAGTACAGTACACAATGTCACTACAAATACCAGCACAGTACTTAATGTCACTATAAATACCAGCACAGTACTTAATGTCACTACAAACACCAGTACAGTAGTTAATGTCACCAGCACAGTGCTTAATGTCACTACAAACATCAGTACAGTACTTAATGTCACTACAAATGCCAGCACAGTACTTAATGTCACTATAAATACCAGCACAGTACTTAATATCACTACAAACAACAGTATAGTACTTAATGTCACTACAAATGTCAGCACAGTGCTTAATGTCACTACAAACTACAGCACATTGCTTAATGTTACTACAAACACCAGCACAGTGCTTAATGTCACTAAAAACATCAGCACAGTGCTTAATGTCACTACAAAAACTTGCACACTACTTAATGTCACTATAAATACAAGCACAATGCTTAATGTCACTACAAACACCAGCACAGTGCTTAATGTTACTCCAAACACCAGCACAGTTCTTAATGTCACTACAAACACCAACACAGTGCTTAATGTCACTACAAACAGCAGACAGTGCATAATGTCACTTCAAACACCAGCACAGTGCTTAATGTCACTACAAACATCAGCACAGTGATTAATGTCACTACAAACACCAGAACAGTGTTTAATGTCACTACAAACTAGAGCACAGTGCTTAATGTCACTACAAACAAAAGCACAATGCTTAATGTCACTACAAACACCAGCACAGTACTTAATGTCACTACAAACACCAGTACAGTACTTAATGTCACTACAAATACCAGCACAGCACTTAATGTCACTACAAATACCAGCACAGTACTTAATGTCACTATAAATACCAGCACAGTACTTAATGTCACTACAAACACCAGTATAGTACTTAATGTCACTATAAATACCACCACAGTACTTAATGTCACTACAAACACCAGCACAGTACTTAATGTCACTACAAATGCCAACACAGTACTTAATGTCACTATAAATACCAGCACAGTACTTAATATCACTACAAACACCAGTACAGTACTTAATGTCACGACAAATGACAGCACAGTGCTTAATGTCACTACAAACTACAGCACATTGCTTAATGTTACTACAAACACCAGCACAGTGCTTAATGTCACTAAAAACATCAGCACAGTGCTTAATGTCACTACAAAAACTTGCACACTGCTTAACGTCACTATAAATACAAGCACAATGCTTAATGTCGCTACAAACACCAGTACAGTGCTTAATGTCACTACAAACACCAGCACAGTGCTGAAAGCCACTACAAACACAAGCCTGGTCCTTAATTTTACTCCAAACACCAGCACAGTGCTTAATGTTACTCCAAACACCAGCACAGTGCTTAATTTCACTACAAACAGCAGACAGTGCTTAATGTCAATACAAACACCAGCACAGTGCTTAATGTCACTACAAACATCAGCACAGTGATTAATGTCACTACAAACACCAGCACAGTGCTTAATGTTACTTCAAACTAGAGCACAGTGCTTAATGTCACTACAAACAAAAGCACAATGCTTAATGTCACTACAAACACCAGAACAGTGCTTAATGTCACTACAAACTAGAGCACAGTGCTTAATGTCACTACAAACAAAAGCACAATGCTTAATGTCACTACAAACAGCAGCACAGTGCTTAATGTCTTTACAAACACCAGCAGAGTGCTTAATGTCACTACAGACATGACCACAGTGCTTAATGTCAATACAAAAACCAGCACAGTAATTAAGGTCACTATAAAAACCAGCACAGTGCTTAATGTCACTACAAACACCAGCACAGTACTTAATTTCACTACAAAATGCCATCACAGAGCTTAATGTCACTACAAATACCAGCATAGTTCTTAATGTCACTACAAACACCAGCACAATGCTTAAGGTCACTATAAACACCAGCACAGTGCTTAATGTCAATACAAACTACAGCACAGTGCCTAGAATCACTACAAACTACAGCACAGTACTTAATGTCACAATAAATACAAGCACAGTCCTTAATGTCACTACAAACTACAGCACATTGCTTAATGTTACTACAAACACCAGCACAGTGATTAATGTCACTACAAACATCAGCACAGTGCTTAATGTTACAACAAACACTTGCACAGTGCTTAATGTCACTATAAATACCGGCGGTATGCTTAATGTCAATGAAAACACCAGCACAGTGCTTAATGTCACTACAAACACCAGCACAGTGCTTAATGTCATTACATACAGCTGCACAGTGCTTAATGTCACTACAAACACCAGCACAGTGCTTAATGTTACTACAAAAATCAGCACAGAGATTAATGTCACTTCAAACACCAGCACAGGACTTAATGTCACTACAAATAGCAGCACAGTGCTTAATGTCAATACAAACACCAGCACAGTGCTTAATGTCACTACAAACTACCAGCACAGTGCTTAATGTCACTACAAAGACCAGCACAATGCTTAATATCACTACAAACAGCAGCACAGTGCTTAATGTCACTACAAAACTTAGCATAGTGCTTAATGTCATTACATACAGCAGCACAGTGGTTATTGTCATTACAAACACCAGCATAGTGCTTAATGTTACTACAAACATCAGCACAGTGATTAATGTCACTACAAACACCAGCACAGGGCTAAATGACATTGCAAACAGCAGCATAGTGCTTAATGTCACTACAAACACCAGCACAGTGCTTAATGTCACTACCCATTCAAAGGGGATCCAATGTCTGTCTGCCTGGGATGACATGCTGGACAAGCCACGCTGCTTCGCAAGGGACGGCTTGCACCTGTCACCCCTAGGCTTCCGGATATTGGCAAAGGCTCTTGCCACCCCCATAGTGCCTTTTTTAGGCAAGGCTCAAATTCTAAACCCACCACCCTAGAACACAAAAAAGTAAAAAAACTAAGGGTAATGCTGCTCAATGCCAGAAGTCTCAATCTCAAGATGCACGCACTCGAGGCCCTTCTCAGTATGGAGAACATCGATGTCTGTGCTGTGACTGAAACCTGGTTCAAGGCTCCTGAGAGCACCCCAGCACTATCAGATTTCACCTCATATCATGCGTTCCGGCCCCAAAATCCGGACAACACCAAGAAAGGAGGGGGGTGTCCATATTCATAAAGGACACCCACACCTCAAGGTTGGTGGCAACACACAATGCATCGGAGACCATCCAGGTGCAATTAACCATAGGCAAGACTGCTCTGCAATTTGTAGCATGTTACAGGCCACCCTCTCAAACTCAGAAACCTCATATGGCCTTCCTGAAAACAATGGAGGGGATAAATGTATCTCCAAACACCATCATACTAGGTGACTTCAACTACCCTAATATAGACTGGGAACACTACTCAAGCCCAAACACTCTAGCCCAAAGGTTCCTGGAGTTCATAAACTCAAATGCCATGGAACAACTAGTCACCATCCCCACAAGAGGAGAAAACATACTTGATCTCATCATCACGAACATGGGATCACAATGTTCAACACCGGAAGTATACCCCTCACTGGTGAGATCATATCATAAACTAATCTCGCTGGAGGTCCTCATCCCACCCCCACCTGAAATAAAAAAGACCACAGTGAAACCTTCTCAAAAGCCGACTTCACACTTCTAAAAACTAGTGTGGTCTCCTTTAAGGCCCCTGAGCCAGTGGTAAACATTACTCAAACCGCTGAATCACTTACAAATGCCTTCTACCAGCATCTACAGGACTGCATGGATCAGGCAATCCCAAACAAAACTAAGACTCTTTGTACCAAAGGCAAGCATCCAGTCTGGTGGACCCCAGCCATAAACAAGCTCTACAACAAAAGGAGGAAGCTACTACAAGATAGAGCAAAATCCTTGAAAGGTAAGACACCTTTGATCATTATAAGTAAAAAACTAAGAGCTCTCATAAAATCATCCAAGGCAAATTTTGAGAGAAAAATCGCCAAGGACTCAAAAGACAATCATAAGGCCTTCTTTAGCTATGTTAGAAACCTAGGAGGAAACTCCCAGATATGCTCAGAATTAGTTCAAAATGATGTGAAGATTACTGAACCTACACACATTGCCAACATACTGGCTGACAGGTTCAGTGCAAACTCCCCCCCCCAAAAGGAGAGATATCTATACCAGAGGATTGTAGCCCCCCCCCAAACATCTCCAACGCCCAGGTGAGAACTGCTCTCTCCAAAGCAAAAAACACAATATCCATGGGACCGGATGGTGTCCCCGGCTGTGTGCTCCACGAACTCAATGAGGAATTAAACCCGCAGTTAGGACAGCTGTTTAATCTTAGCCTCACCTCAGGATACGTACCCAAGGAGTGGCGCACGGCGACTGTGGTCCCACTTCACAAGGGCGGTGCCTCCACCGACCCTGGAAATTACCGTCCCATTAGCTTGACAAGCCTTATCTGCAAAGCCATGGCGAGGATCATAATGGAACTCATAAATAAAGACATAGGGAACTTGCAGACTTTGGATCCAACCCAGTTTGGCTTTGTCAAAGGCAGATCATGCCTTTTAAACTTGGTTGACTTTTTCGAGACAGTCACCAAGGCCATTGATGAGGGAAAGGCAGTTCATACAGCCTACCTTGACCTGGCAAAGGCCTTGACACAATACCCCACTCAGGTATCATCGAAAAACTCATCAGCTTGAATGTAAACCCATACATCACAAGATGGGTTGCAAACTGGCTAAGTGACAGAACCCACAGGGTCAGAGTTGCTGGAGCCATGTCAGACTCAAAGCCTGTCACAAGTGGTGTCCCACAGGGCTCAGTCCTGGGTCCACTCTTGTTCGGCATCTACTTTTCTGAAGTACAAGCAAACACAGGAGGGTTATGGCTGACAAAGTTTGCAGATGACTGCAAACTGGGCGCCATAGTCGAAAACACATCTGACACAGATATCCTTCAGAAGGGCCTCACAGAAACGGATAACTGGTGCCAGAGCCATGGCCTAAAGTTAAATGCCAAGAAATGCATAGTCATACCCTTCGGGAAAAACAAGGTTACCCTAGCTACCATATAGGTGGCAATCCACTGAGCACAGAAAAAGTCATCAGGGATCTGGGGACCCAGGTTGACAGTAGCCTTCGTTTGACACTCATGTTGCTAAAGTAGTTAGGAAAACCTTCTACATTGCCCACCTGATCATGAAGGGATTCACATCTAGATCAAGGGAGGTCATCGTCCCCTGTACTCATCACTCATTAGACCTATGATTGAGTACAATGCCCCATTCGGAATGTATCTGACCCGACACCTGCAGCAGCTGGAAAGGCCCCAAAAGTTCCTCACCAAAAGGATAAAGGGTCTCAAAAATATGTCTTATGCTGCCCGACTGAAAGAACTCCAGCTCTATTCAGTCTCATACCGCTTGCTCAGAGGTGACCTGTGCCTGACATATAAGGCCATGTCAAACCCTGATTTGATGAATATGCTTCACCTCAAAAATCTAGATCCCTCAGAACCACAAGGGCGGGAGACTTAAACCTTGACACGGTTATTAATAGAACGTGCTGGAGGGACAGATTCATCACCCAGAGACTCCCTATGCTGTGGAACAAAATCCCGGTACATGTGAGGCAGAGCATCTCGCTGGCCTTGTTCAAGAGGAATCTTGACCAATGGATGGGGGATCGCAGATATACCCCAGGGATTACTTCAGTGTCACTGCTTGACAGAGGCACAGCAAAATAATAGGCATAGTTTTATTCAAACTAAAGGGGTGGCGAAAGCCAAATAACTATGGGCTAGGCTTATAAATGCCCTTGGGCAGATAGCCTAGTATGAACCTATGAACCTATGAACAAACTACCAGCACAGTGCTTAATGTCACTAGAAACACCAGCACAATGCTTAATGTCACTACAAACAGCAGCACAGTGCTTAATGTCACTACAAACACCAGCACAGTGCTTGATGTCACTACAAAAATGAGCACAGTGCTTAATGTCACTACAAACACCAGCACAGTGCTTAAGGTTACTATAAACACCAGCACAGTGCTTAATGTCACAACAAACACCAGCACAGCGCTTATAGTCACTATAAACACCAGCACAGTGTTTAAAGTCACTACAAACATCAGCACAGTGCTTAGTGTTACTACAAACACTTGCACAGTGCTTAATGTCACTATAAATACCGGCACTATGCTTAATGTCACTGAAAACACCAGCACAGTGCTTAATGTCACTACAAACACCCTCACAGTGCTGAATGTCACTACAAACACCAGCACAATGCTTAATGTCACTACAAACAGCAGCAAAGTACTTAATGTCACTACAAACACCAGCACAGTGCTTAATGTTATTACAAAACATCAGCACAGTGATTAATGTCACTACAAACACGAGCACAGGGCTTAATGTCACTACAAACTACCAGCACAGTGCTTAATGTCCCTACAAACAACAGCACAGTGCTTAATGTCACTACAAACTACCAGCACAGTGCTTAATGTCACTACAAACACCAGCACAATGCTTAATGTCACTACAAACAGCAGCACAGTACTTAATGTCACTACAAACACCAGCACAGTGCTTGATGTCACTACAAAAATGAGCACAGTGCTTAATGTCACTACAAACACCAGCACAGTGCTTAAGGTCACTATAAACACCAGCACAGTGCTTAATGTCATTGCAAACTACAGCACAGTGCTTAATGTTGCTACAAACTACAGCACAGTGCTTAGTGTCACTACAAACACCAGCACAGTGCTTAATGTCACTACAAGCATCAGCACAGTGGTTAATGTTACTATAAACACTTCATCAGTGCTTAATGTCACTATAAATACCAGCACTATGCGTAATGTCACTGAAAACACCAGCACAGTGCTTAATGTCACTACAAACACCCTCACAGTGCTGAATGTCACTACAAACACCAGCACAATGCTTAATGTCACTACAAACAGCAGCACAGTGCTTAATGTCACTACAAACACCAGCACAGTGCTTAATGTTACTACAAACATCAGCACAGTGATTAATGTCACTACAAATACCAGAACAGGGCTTAATGTCACTACAAACAGCAGCACAGTGCTTAATGTCCCTACAAAAAACAGCACAGTGCTTAATGTCACTACAAACTACCAGCACAGTGCTTAATGTCACTACAAACACAAGCACAATGCTTAAAGTCGCTAAAAACAGCAGCACAGTGCTTAATGTCACTACAAACACCAGAACAGTGCTTGATGTCACTACAAAAATGAGCACATTGCTTAATGTCACTACAAACACCAGCACAGTGCTTAAGGTCATTATAAATACCAGCACAGTGCTTAATGTCATTGCAAACTACAGCACAGTGCTTAATGTTGCTACAAACGACAGCACAGTGCTTAGTGTCACTACAAACACCAGCACAGTGCTTAATGTCACTACAAACATCAGCACAGTGCTTAATGTCTCTACAAACACCAGTACAGTGCTTGATGTCACTACAAAAATGAGCACAGTGCTTAATGTCACTACAAACACCAGCACAGTGCTTAAGGTCACTATAAACACCAGCACAGTGCTTAATGCCACAACAAACACCAGCACAGCGCTTATAGTCACTATAAACACCAGCACAGTGCTTAAAGTCACTACAAACATCAGCACAGTGCTTAGTGTTACTACAAACACTTGCACAGTGCTTAATGTCACTATAAATACCGGCACTATGCTTAATGTCACTACAAACACCAGCACAGTGCTTAATGTTATTACAAACATCAGCACAGTGATTAATGTCACTACAAACACGAGCACAGGGCTTAATGTCACTACAAACAGCAGCACAGTGCTTAATGTCACTACAAACACCAGCACAGTGCTTGATGTCACTACAAAAATGAGCACAGTGCTTAATGTCACTACAATCACCAGCACAGTGCTTAAAGTCACTATAAACACCAGCACAGTGCTTAATGTCATTGCAAACTACAGCACAGTGCTTAATGTTGCTACAAACTACAGCACAGTGCTTAGTGTCACTACAAGCATCAGCACAGTGGTTAATGTTACTACAAACACTTGAACAGTGCTTAATGTCACTATAAATACCACCACTATGCTTAATGTCACTGAAATCTTCAGCAGAGTGCTTAATGTCACTACAAACACCCTCACAGTGCTGAATGTCACTACAAACACCAGCACAATGCTTAATGTCACTACAAACAGCAGCACAGTGCTTAATGTCACTACAAACACCAGCACAGGGCTTAATGTCACTACAAACAGCAGCACAGTGCTTAATGTCCCTACAAACAACAGCACAGTGCTTAATGTCACTACAAACTACCAGCACAGTGCTTAATGTCACTACAAACACCAGCACAATGCTTAAAGTCACTAAAAACAGCAGCACAGTGCTTAATGTCACTACAAACACCAGCACAGTGCTTGATGTCACTACAAAAATGAGCACAGTGCTTAATGTCACTACAAACACCAGCACAGTGCTTAAGGTCACTATAAACACCAGCACAGTGCTTAATGTCATTGCAAACTGCAGCACAGTGCTTAATGTTTCTACAAACTACAGCACAGTGCTTAGTGTCACTACAAACTCCAGCACAGTGCTTAATGTCACTACAAACATCAGCACAGTGCTTAATGTTACTACAAACACTTGAACAGTGCTTAATGTCACTATAAATGCCAGCACTATGCTTAATGTCACTGAAAACACCAGCACAGTGCTTAATATCACTACAAATACCCTCACAGTGCTGAATGTCACTACAAACACCAGCACAGTGCTTAATGTCACTACAAACACTGGCACACTGCTTAATGTCATTACACACATCAGCACAGTGCTTAATGTCACTACAAACACCAGCACAGTACTTAATTTCACTACAAAATGCCAACACATTGCTTAATGTCACTAGAAATACAAGCACAGTTCTTAATGTCGCTATTAACACCAGCACAATGCTTAAGGTCACTATAAACACCAGCACAGTGCTTAATGTCAATACAAACTACAGCTCAGTCGCTACAAACTACAGCACAGTACTTAATTTCACAATAAATATCAGCACAGTCCTTAATGTCACTACAAACTAAAGCACATTGCTTAATGTTACTATAAACACCAGCACAGTGCTTAATGTCACTACAAACACCAGCACAGTGCTTAATGTTACTACAAACACTTGCACAGTGCTTAATGTCACTATAAATACTGGCACTATGCTTAATGTCACTGAAAACACCAGCACAATGCTTAATGTCACTACAAACACCAGCACAGTGCTTAATCTCATTACATACAGCAGCACAGTGCTTAATGTCACTACAAACACCAGCACATTGCTTAATGTTACTACAAACCTCAGCACAGTGATTAATGTCACTACAAACACCAGCACAGGGCTTAATGTCACTACAAACAGCAGCACAGTGCTTAATGTCACTACAAACACCAGCACAGTGCTTAATGTCACTACAAACTACCAGCACATTGCTTAATGGTGCAACAAACACCAGCACAATGCTTAATGTCACTCCAAACAGCAGCCCAGTGCTTAATGTCACTACAAGCACCAGCATAGTGCTTGATGTCACTACAAAAATGAGCACTATGCTTAATGTCATTACATACAGCAGCAGAGTGCTTAATGTCACTGAAAACACCAGCACAGGACTTAATATCACTACAAACAGCAACACAGTGTTTAATGTCACTGCAAACACCAGCACAGTGCTTAATGTCACTACAAACTACCAGAACAGTGCTTAATGCCACTACAAACACCAACACAATGCTTAATGTCACTACAAATAGCAGCACAGTGCTTAATGTCAGTACAAACACCAGCACAGTGCTTGATGTCACTACAAAAATGAGCACAGTGCTTAATGTCACTACAAACACCAGCACAGTGCTTAAGGTCACTATAAACACCAGCACAGTGCTTAATGTCATTGCAAACTACAGCATAGTGCTTAATGTTGCTACAAACTACAGCACAGTGCTTAGTGGCACTACAAACACCAGCACAGTGCTTAATGTCACTACAAACATCAGCACAGTGCTTAATGTTACTACAAACACTTGAACAGTGCTTAATGTCACTATAAATACCAGCACTATGCTTAATGTCACTGAAAACACCAGCACAGTGCTTAATATCACTACAAATACCCTCACAGTGCTGAATGTCACTACAAACACCAGCACAGTGCTTAATGTCACTACAAACACCAGCACACTGCTTAATGTCATTACATACAGCAGCACAGTGCTTAATGTCACTACAAACACCAATGCAGTACTTAATTTCACTACAAAATGCCAACACATTGCTTAATGTCACTAGAAATACAAGCACAGTTCTTAATGTCACTATTAACACCAGCACAATGCTTAAGGTCACTATAAACACCAGCACAGTGCTTAATGTCAATACAAACTACAGCTCAGTCGCTACAAACTACAGTACAGTACTTAATTTCACAATAAATATCAGCACAGTCCTTAATGTCACTACAAACTAAAGCACATTGCTTAATGTTACTATAAACACCAGCACAGTGCTTAATGTCACTACAAACACCAGCACAGTGCTTAATGTTACTACAAACACTTGCACAGTGCTTAATGTCACTATAAATACTGGCACTATGCTTAATGTCACTGAAAACACCAGCACAATGCTTAATGTCACTACAAACACCTGCACAGTGCTTAATCTCATTACATACAGCAGCACAGTGCTTAATGTCACTACAAACACCAGCACATTGCTTAATTTTACTACAAACCTCAGCACAGTGATTAATGTCACTACAAACACCAGCACAGGGCTTAATGTCACTACAAACAGCAGCACAGTGCTTAATGTCACTACAAACACCAGCACAGTGCTTAATGTCACTACAAATTACCAGCACATTGCTTAATGGTGCAACAAACACCAGCACAATGCTTAATGTCACTCTAAACAGCAGCCCAGTGCTTAATGTCACTACAAACACCAGCATAGTGCTTGATGTCACTACAAAAATGAGCACTATGCTTAATGTCATTACATACAGCAGCAGAGTGCTTAATGTCACTAAAAACACCAGCACAGGGCTTAATATCACTACAAACAGCAACACAGTGTTTAATGTCACTGCAAACACCAGCACAGTGCTTAATGTCACTACAAACTACCAGAACAGTGCTTAATGCCACTACAAACACCAACACAATGCTTAATGTCACTACAAATAGCAGCACAGTGCTTAATGTCAGTACAAACACCAGCACAGTGCTTGATGTCACTACAAACATTAGCACAGTGCTTAATGTCGTTACAAACACCAGCACAGTGCTTAAGGTTAATATAAACACCAGCACAGTGCTTAATGTCATTGCAAACTACAGCACAGTGCTTAATGTTGCTACAAACTACAACACAGTGGTTAGTGTCACTACAAACACCAGCACAGTGCCCAATGTCACTACAAACACTAGCACAGCACTTAAGGTCACTATAAACACCAGCACAGTGCTTAATGTCACTACAAACACTTGCACAGTGCTTAATGTCACTAAAAATACCAGCGCTATGCTTAATGTCAATGAAAACACCAGCACAGTGCTTAATGTCACTACAAACACTCTCACAGTGCTGAATGTCACTACAAACACCAGCACAGTGCTTAATGTCACTACAAATACCAGTGCAATGCTTAATGTTACTACAAACATAAGCACAGGGCTTAATGTCACTACAAACAGCAGCACAGTGCTTAATGTCACTACAAACTACCAGCACAGTGTTTAATGTCACTACAAACACCAGCACAAAGCTTAATGTCACTGCAAACAGCAGCACAGTCTTTAATGTCACTACAAACACCAGCACAGTGCTTGATGTCACTACAAAAATGAGCACAGTGCTTAATGTCACAAAAAAGACCAGCACAGTGCTTAATATCACTATAAACACCAGCACAGTGCATAATGTCATTTCAAACTATAGCACAGTGATTAGTGTTGCTACAAACTACAACACAGTGCTTAGTGTCACTACAAACACCAGCAGAGTGCTTAATGTCACTACAAACATTAGCACAGTCCATAATGTAACTACAAATACTTGCACAGTGCTTAATGTCACTATATATACCAGCACTATGCTTAATGTCACTGAAAACACCAGCACAGTGTTTAATGTCACTACAAATACCCTCACAGTGCTGAATGTCACTACAAACACAAGCACAGTGCTGAATGTCACTACAAACACCAGCACACTGCTTAATGTCATTACATACAGCAGCACAGTGCTTAATGTCACTACAAACACCACCACAGGGCTTAATGTTACTACAAACCTCAGCACAGTGATTAATGTCACTACAAACACCAGCACAGGGCTTAATGCCATGACAAACAGCAGCACAGTGCTTAATGTCACTACAAAAACCAGCACAGTGCTTAATGTCACTACAAACTACCAGCATAGTGCTTAATGTCACTACAAACACCAGCACAATGCTTAATGTCACTACAAACAGCAGCACAGTGCTTAATGTCACTACAAACACCAGTGCAGTGCTTGATGTCACTACAAAAATGAGCACAGTGCTTAATGTCACTACAAACACCAGCACAGTGTTTAATGTCACTACAAATACAAGCGCAGTCTGAATGTCACTACAAACATCAGCACAGAGCTTATTGTCACAACAAACTACAGCAAGTTTTTAATGTCACTACAAAAACCAGCACAGTGCTTAATGTCACTACAAACATCAGCACAGTGCTTAATGTCAACACCAGCACAATGCTTAATGTCAATACAAACACCAGTACAGCACTTAATGTCACAACAAACACCAGCACAGTGCTTAATGTCACTGTAAACACCAGCATAGTGCGTAATGTCACTATAAACACCAGCACAGTGTTTAATGTCACTACAAACACCAGTGCAGTGCTTAATGTCACTACAAATACCAGTGCAGTGCTGAATGTTGCTACAAGCACCAGCACCGAGATTAATGTCACTACAAACACCAGCACAGTGTTTAATGTCACTGCAAACACCAGCACCATGCTTAATGTCACTATAAATACCAGCACAGTGCTTAATGTCACTATAAACAGCAGCCCAGTGCTTAATGTCACTACAAACACCAGCATAGTGCTTGATGTCACTACAAAAATGAGCACTATGCTTAATGTCATTACATACAGCAGCAGAGTGCTTAATGTCACTAAAAACACCAGCACAGGGCTTAATATCACTACAAACAGCAACACAGTGTTTAATGTCACTGCAAACACCAGCACAGTGCTTAATGTCACTACAAACTACCAGAACAGTGCTTAATGCCACTACAAACACCAACACAATGCTTAATGTCAATACAAATAGCAGCACAGTGCTTAATGTCAGTACAAACACCAGCACAGTGCTTGATGTCACTACAAAAATTAGCACAGTGCTTAATGTCGCTTCAAACACCAGCACAGTGCTTAAGGTTACTATAAACACCAGCACAGTGCTTAATGTCATTGCAAACTACAGCACAGTGCTTAATGTTGCTACAAACTACAACACAGTGGTTAGTGTCACTACAAACACCAGCACAGTGCCCAATGTCACTACAAACACTAGCACAGCACTTAAGGTCACTATAAACACCAGCACAGTGCTTAATGTCACTACAAACACTTGCACAGTGCTTAATGTCACTATAAATACCAGTGCTATGCTTAATGTCAATGAAAACACCAGCACAGTGCTTAATGTCACTACAAACACCCTCACAGTGCTGAATGTCACTACAAACGCCAGCACAGTGCTTAATGTCACTACAAATACCAGCACAGTGCTTAATGTTACTACAAACATAAGCACAGGGCTTAATGTCACTACAAACACCAGCACAAAGCTTAATGTCACTACAAACAGCAGCACAGTCTTTAATGTCACTACAAAAACCAGCACAGTGCTTGATGTCACTACAAACATGAGCACATGCTTAATGTCACAGAAAACACCAGCACAGTGCTTAATATCACTATAAACACCAGCACATTGCATAATGTCATTTCAAACTATAGCACAGTGATTAATGTTGCTACAAACTACAACACAGTGCTTAGTGTCACTAAAAACACCAGCAGAGTGCTTAATGTCACTACAAACATTAGCACAGTCCTTAATGTAACTACAAACACTTGCACAGTGCTTAATGTCACTATATATACCAGCACCATGCTTAATGTCACTGAAAACACCAGCACAGTGTTTAATGTCACTGCAAATACCCTCACAGTGCTGAATGTCACTACAAACACAAGCACAGTGCTGAATGTCACTACAAACACCAGCACACTGCTTAATGTCATTACATACAGCAGCACAGTGCTTAATGTCACTACAAACACCACCACAGGGCTTAATGTTACTACGAACCTCAGCACAGTGATTAATGTCACTACAAACACCAGCACAGGGCTTAATGCCACGACAAACAGCAGCACAGTGCTTAATGTCACTACAAAAACCAGCACAGTGCTTAATGTCACTACAAACTACCAGCATAGTGCTTAATGTCACTACAAACACCAGCACAAAGCTTAATGTCACTACAAACAGCAGCACAGTGCTTAATGCCACTACAAACACCAGCACAGTGCTTGATGTCACTACAAAAATGAGCACAGTGCTTAATGTCATTACATACAGCAGCACAGTGTTTAATGTCACTACAAACACCAGCACAGTGCTTAATGTTACTACAAACATCAGCACAGTGATTAATGTCACTACAAACACCAGTACAGGGCTTAATGTCACTACAAACAGCAGCACAGTGCTTAATGTCACTACAAACACCAGCACAATGCTTAATGTCACTACAAACAGCAGCACAGTGCTTAATGTCACTACAAACACCAGCGCAGTGCTTGACGTCACTACAAAAATGAGCACAGTGCTTAATGTCACTACAAACACCAGCACAGTGTTTAATGTCACTACAAATACAAGTGCAGTCTGAATGTCACTACAAACATCAGCACAGAGCTTATTGTCACAACAAACTACAGCACAGTTTTTAATGTCACTACAAAAACCAGCACAGTGCTTAATGTGACTACAAACATCAGCACAGTGCTTAATGTCAACACCAGCACAATGCTTAATGTCAATACAAACACCAGTACAGCACTTAATGTCACAACAAACATCAGCACAGTGCTTAATGTCACTGTAAACACCCGCATAGTGCTTAATGTCACTATAAACACCAACACAGTGTTTAATGCCACTACAAATACCAGTGCAGTGCTGAATGTTGCTACAAGCACCAGCACAGAGATTAATGTCACTACAAACACCAGCACAGTGTTTAATGTTACTGCAAACACCAGCACCATGCTTAATGTCACTATAAATACCAGCACAGTGCTTAATGTCATTATAAACAGCAGCACAGTGCTTAATGTCACTACAAACACCAGCACAGTGCTTAATGTCACTATAAAAATGAGCACAGTGCTTAATGTCACTACAAACACCAGCACAGTACATAATGTCATTACAAACTACAACACAGTGCTTAATGTTGCTACAAACTACAGCACAGTGCTTAATATTGCTACAAACACCAGCACAGTGCTTAATGTCACTACAAACACCAGCACAGTGCTTAATGTCACTACAACCACCAACACAGTGCTTAATGTCACTACAAACACTGGCCCAGTGCTTAATATCACTACGAACACAAGCACAGTGCTTAATGTTGCTACAAACACCAGCACAGTGCTTATTGTCCCTGCAAACACCAGCACAGTGCTTAATGTCACTATAAACATAAGCACAGTGCTTAAAGTCACTACAATTATATAAGTCAGCACTAAAAAATTAAAAGCACTACACCCTCACAAACTCCCCTTGAGTACCTTGTTCCCCATTGGCCCTTTTTTCAATTATAAATGAATTCCCAATACTATTCTAGCATGTCCAAAGGTCAGTTGTCAATCTCCTCTCTGGTCCAGCTGGTGAATCTGGGAATCTTGAGGCAATGTTACAACTGCCTCATGTACACAGACAACCCTCTCCTCCTCCCAACAAATTCCAACACATGAGAGAGATGCAACCATATAGCCAAACCGGAGGCTAAGCTCTCTCAACTCAGTACTGGCGTAACCAGTCAGGAGGAGAAGGAAACCACAGTCACTACAATTCCAGTCTCACATAGACCTACCATGACAGCAAACCAAACACATAAACACACAAAAACATACTCGAAGGCTCTAAATAAAAATATGCCTAAGCAGAAGAGACCTCCAAAGCAGACACCCAAGCAACTGCTACCCCCAAAACAAAACACGTGCAACACATAGCTCACAAAGCCAGTGGGCCGAACAGTCACAGCCCTTAAGGCTAAACAACACACCTGATACACTTGTAATAGGTGACTCTATCGTCAGGCACACTAACATCCCGCTCACCAGGCTGAACAAGGATAAGGTCATGGTGAGCTGCCTGTCGGGCCTTAGGATCCGCAACATAACACAAGCACTCAGGTCACTCCAAGACAAGTACAAATATGACTCAGTCATTGCCCATGCTGGTGTGAATGACCTGAGACGTACCTCCCTGGAATACATGAAAAGAGACATAGAAGAGCTCTCTGAGCATGTAGCCCAGGCTGGTATGACCCTGACCTTGAGTAGTATGTTACCCTCACCAAGAATGATGCCACAATATGAAGACAAGATGATCAATTTCAACAATTGGCTTAAGTATTGGTGTCATTCAAAGGGGATCCAATGCCTGTCAGCCTGAGATGACATGCTCGACAAGCCACGATGCTTCGCTAGGGAAGGCTTGCACCTATCACCCCTGGGCTTTTGGATATTGGCAAAGGCTCTTGCTACCCCCATAATTCCTTTTTTAGGCAAGGCTCAAAAGACAAACCCACCTCCATAGGTATCACAAGGGATAAGAAACTAAGAGTAGTGCTACTCAACGCCAGAAGTCTAAACCTCAAAATGCATGCACTCGAAACTCTCCTTAGCATGGAGAACATTGATATCTGTGCAGTAAAAGAAACCTGATTCAAGGCTCCCAAGAGCACCCCAGCACTACCAGGTTATACCTCATACCATGCTTTTCGGCCCCAAAACTTGGACAGAACCACAAAAAGAGGGGGAGTATCTATATTCGTCAAAGATACCCACACCTCCAGGTTGGTGGCACAGCATGAAGCATCAGAGACCATCCATGTGCAACTAACAGTGGGTAAAACTGCCTTCCAGTTTATAGCCTGATACAGACCAGCCTCCCAAACCCAGGAACCCCACTTGGCCTTCCTGAGAACACTGGAAAATATGAAGGTCTCTCCAAACACCATTATATTGGGCGACTTCAACTACCCAAACATAGACTGGGAGCATTACTCTAGCTCCAACACCCTAGATCAAAGGTTCCTAGAATTTATAAACTCAAATGCTATGGAACAACTTGTTACCACTCACACAAGAGGGGAAAACATACTGGACCTGATCATCACCAACATGGGGACTCTATGCTCCAGACCAGAAGTGTATCCCTCACTGGTAAGACCAGACCATAAACTAATCTCACTAGATATTCACATCCCGACCCCACCCCCTTCCCAGAAAACCACAGTGAAAAACTTCTCTAAAGCAAATTTCACACTCCTCAAAACCGTGGTTGCATCCTTCAAAGCCCCCGGGCCTGTGGAAAATACGGCCCAGACCGCAGAATCCTTTATAAACACATTCTATGAACACCTTCAGGAATGCATGGATCATGCAATCCCAAATAAAACCAAGACCCAATCCTCCAAAGGCAGACGTCCTGTCTGGTGGACTCCAGCCATAAAAAAACTATACAATAGAAGGAAGAAGCTACTACATGATAGAGCAAAATCCCAAAAAGGGAAGGCATCTCTGATCAGTATTAGCAAAAAACTAGGGGCACTCTAAGGCCAGCTTCGAGAGAAAAATTGCACAGGACACTAAGGATAATCACAAGGCTTTCTTTAGTTATGTTAGGAACCTGGGTGGAAATTCCCAGATATGCTCAGAATTAGTCCAAAATGACAAAAAATACACCGAACCCACAGACATTGCCAACATCCTAGCTGGCAGGTTCAGCGCAAACTTCTCCCCCCCTCCCCACCAAAAGGGCAAATATCTATCCCAGCAGAGTGCTGCCCCCCTGACATCTCAGCTGCTCAGGTAAGAGCCGCCCCCTCCAAAGCAAAAAACACAGCATCAATGGGACCAGACGGTGTCCCGGGCTGTGTCCTACATGAACGCCAAGAAGAGCTAAACCCAAACATAAAATTACTGTTCAATCTCAGCCTTACTACAGGTTATGTACCCAAAGAGTGGCGTACAGCAACAGTGGTCCCTCTCCACAAAAGGTGGTGCCTCAACGGATCCTGGAAACTATCACCCCATAAGCCTGACTAGCTTGGTCTGCAAAGCTATGGAAAGGATCATCATGGACCTCATAAATAAAGATATTGGGGACCTACAGACACTGGATCCTAGCCAGTTCGGCTTTGTTAAGGGCAGATCCTGCCTCTTAAACCTGGTTGATTTCTTTGAAACAGTCACCAAGGCCATTGACGAGGGGAAGGTGGTCCATACAGCCTAATTATAGATAAGCTCACCAGCTTAAATATAAACCCCTATGTCACTAGATGGGCTGCAGACTGGCTCAAGGACAGAACCCACATGGTTAGAATTGCTGGAGCCATGTCAGACTCCAAACCAGTTACAAGTGGCATCCCACAAGGCTCAGTCCTGGGACCTCACTTGTTTGGTATATATTTCTCAGAGGTACAGGCCAACACAGAAGGACTGTGGCTGACCAAGTTCGCAGATGACTGCAAACTAGGCACCATAATTGACTCTCCAGCTGACACAAGCATCCTCCAAAAGGGCCTCATAGAAACAGACAACTGGTGCCAGAGCCATGGCCTTAAGCTAAATGCCAAAAAGTATATAGTCATCCCCTTTGGCAAAAACAAAGTGCCCACAAATTACCACATAGGTATGGAAGAAGTAATTAGGGACCTGGGGATTCGAATTGATAGCAATCTCTCATTTGACAACCACGTGGCCAAAGTGGTTAGAAAAACATTTTATATAGCCCACCTAATCATGAAGGGATTCACATCTAGATCAGGGGAGGTCATCGTGCCTCTTTACTCATCCCTCATCAGGCCCATAATTGAATACAATTCCCCTTTTGGGATGTACCTTACCAGACACCTGCAGCAACTGGAAAGACCCCAAAAGTACCTCACCAAGAGGATCAAAGGGCTCAAACAGATGCCATATGCTGCCCGGTTAAAGAAACTCCAGCTCTACTCAGTGGCATACCGCCTGTTCAGAGGCGATCTGTGCCTGACATATAAATCCATGTCCAACCTAGGATTAATGGACATGCTGCAACTCAGAAAATTTAAATCCCATCGAGCTACGCACTAGAGAGACTTGAACCTCAGCACTGAAATAAATAGGACATGCTGGAGGGACAGATTCATAACCCAGGGGCTCCCTTCACTCTGGAATAAAATCCCAGTCCAGGTTAGGCAGAGTCCCTCATTGACTCTCTTCAAGAGGAATCTTGATGAGTGGATGGGGGATCATAGGTTTACCCCGGGTATCACTTCTGTGTCACTGTTAGACAGAGGCACGTATACTAACCTCAAAAAAGGGCATAGCAAAATTAATTTAAAAATTGTGGCGAAAGCCAAACACACTCTGACTAGGCTTATAAATGCCCTAGGGCAGATAGCCTAGTATGAACCTATGAACAAACACCAGCACAGTGCTGTATATCATTACAAACACCGGCACAGTGCTTAATGTCATTACAAACACTTGCATAGTGCTTAATGTCACTACAAACACCAGCACAGTGCTTAATGTAACTAGAAATGACAGACGTGTACTTAATGTCACTCCAAACACTGGCACACTGCTTAATGTTACTACAAAAACTTACACTGTGCATAATGTTGCTATAAACGCCAGCACAGTGCTTAATGTCACTATGAATACCAGCACAGTGTATAATATCACTATAAATACCAGCACAGTGCTTAATGTCACTACAACCTACAACACAGTGCTTAATGTCACTACAAATACCAGTACAGTGCTTAATGTCACAGCAAACTAAAGCACAGTGCTTAATGTCACTATAAACTACAGCACAGTGCTTAATGTCACTACAAACTAAAGCACAGTGCTTAATGTCGCTACAAAAACAGGCACAGTGCTTGTTGTCACTACAAAAACCGGCACAGTGCCAATGTCACTACAAACTACAGCACAGTGCTTAATGTCACTGCAAACACCATTACAGTCCTTGATGTCACTACAAAAATGAGCACAGTGCTTAAGGTCACTACAAACACCAGCACAGTGCTTAAGTTCACTATAAACACCAGCACAGTGCTTAATATCATTACAAAATATGGCACAGTGCTTAATGTTGCTACAAACACCAGCACAGTGCTTAATGTCACTACAACCACCAGCACAATGCTTAATGTCAATACAAACACCAGCACAGTACTTAATGTCACTACAAACACCAGCACAGTGTTTAATGTCACTACAAACACAAGCGCAGTGCTGAATGGTACTATAAACACCAGCACAGTGCTTATTGTCACTACAAACTACAGCACAGTGCTTAATGTCACTACAAAAACCAGCACAGTGCTTAATGCCACTACAAAAATCAGCACAGTGCTTAGCGTCACGGCAAACTATAGCACAGTGCTCAATGTTACTACAAACACCGGCACAGTGCTTAATGTCACCACAGCTAGTTACGAAAATAAAATTGCCAAAGATTGCAAAGACAACCACAAAGCATTCTATAACTATGTCAAGAATCTAAATGGCAATGCTCAGATCTGCTCTGAGCTAAAACAGAATGGCATTAAATATACTGATCCAAAGGATATTGCCAATATCCTGGCAGATCGATTCAGTGCCAACTCCACCCCCCTCTCACCCCCTAAATGGCCCATCTCAATACCGGAAGATTGCCAAATTCCAGTAATAACGGCCACACATGTACAAAACGCACTCTCTAAAGCCAAGAATACAGCATCCATGGGACCAGATGACATCCCGGGCTGTGTACTACATGAACTACAATATGAACTGGCACCTCACCTAAGTGTCATGTTTAATCATAGCCTCACCTCAGGTTTCGTGCCCACTGAGTGGCGCAGAGTTACAGTTATCCCAATCCACAAGGGGGGATCCACCTTGGATCCCGGAAACTACCGTCCCATCAGTCTGACAAGCCTTATCTGCAAGGCCATGGAGCGTATTATCATGGAACTTATAAACAAAGACATTGGCAACCTTCAAACACTGAACCCCACCCAGTTTGGGTTTGTGAAGGGCAGATCTTGTCTCCTGAACCTGATTGACTTCTTTGAATCAGTCTCCAGAGCCATGGACAAGGGTAAGGTGGTCCACACAGCCTATCTAGACGTTGCCAAGGCCTTTGATACCATCCCCCACTCTGGAATCATAGATAAACTTACTAAGTTGGGCATTAATCCCTATGTCACCCAATGGGTTGCTAAATGGCTTACTGATAGAACCCACACTGTAAAAGTAGCCGACTCCAAATCCAGCTCCAGACAAGTGACAAGTGGAGTACCTCAGGGTTCAGTCCTGGGGCCGCTCTTGTTTGGCATCTACTTCTCTGAAGTACAGGTCAACACTAACGGACTCTGGCTAACAAAGTTTGCAGATGACTGCAAACTGGGAGCCATTATTGAATCCCCAAATGATGTGGATACTCTACAAAAGGGCCTTACAGAAACAGATGCTTGGTGCCAGAGCCATGGGCTCAAGCTCAATGCCAAGAAATGTATTGTTATCCCTTTGGGAAAAACATGTATCCATGAATTACCATATAGGTGGCAGTACACTAAACACAGAAAGTGTGATAAGAGACTTAGGGACACAGGTGGACAGTGGTCTCACCTTCGATAACCACATCGCCACAACAGTCAGAAAATCCTTCTATGTGGCACACCTCATCACGAAGGGCTTTTCATCCAGAAAAAAGGAGGTCATTGTCCCACTGTACTCATCCCTCATTAGACCCATTATAGAATACAACGCCCCATTTGGTATGTACCTCTCAAGACATCTGCAACAACTGGAAAGGCCTCAGAAATACCTCACTAAAAGAATCACAGGCCTAAAGCAGATGCCCTACGCTGACCGCCTTAAAAAACTCCAGCTATATTCTGTTGCATATCGTCTACTCAGAGGCGATCTCTGCTTAACATACAAGGCCATGTCAAACCCAGAGCTGTTGGACATGCTCCACTTAAAGAAATCCCAATCCCTCAGAGCTACACACTCCAGGGATCTAAACCTTGTCATCACAATAAACAAAACATGCTGGAGGGATAGGTTCCTGACCCAGAGACTCCCCAGACTCTGGAATAGATTGCCCATACATGTCAAGCAGAGTGCCTCTTTGGACCTCTTCAAGAGGAACCTTGACGTTTGGATGGGAGAAAGGAAATTCACCCCAGGGATCACGTCAGTCGCCCTGCTAGACAGGGGTCCAGGAAAGTAAATAATGTGGGAAGAAATAGCCAGGGAATTGTTATGGCTAGGCTTGTATAGACCCTAGGGCTGATAGCCTAGTACCAACCTATGAACCTATGAACCTATGGATGGAAGAAAGGAAATTCACCCCGGGGATCACGTCAGTCACCCTGCTAGACAGGGGTCCAGGGAAGTAAATAGTGTGGGAAGAAATAGCCAGGGAATTGTTATGGCTAGGCTTGTATAGGCCCTAGGGCTGATAGCCTAGTACCAACCTATGAACCTATGACACCAAGTAGTTTGGTGTGGGGGTCTATGATACCTGTGTTGTTGAGGGAGGGGACAGTGAAGGTAGATTTGAGGTGTTGGAGAGATTTAGGAAGGAGGGGGAGTTTTGTTTTCTTAGGGTTAAGGAGGAGTTGGTTGGATGTTAGCCATTTTTTGACTGAGAGGACAGATCATTGGGTAAGAGAGAGGAGGTGGGGATATTGTCAGTAGAAGAAATTATTGCAGAGTCATCAGCATATTATATTAGAGACGGGTGAGGACAGGAAGTGGAGAGGTTGTTAGTGAAAATGTTGAATAGTAGGGGTCGAAGGATGAAGCCTTGAGGAACCCCGGTTTGCACTGCAAGGAAGGGGGAGAATGCAGAAAGCCACTTTACAGACTGAAATCTGTTGTAGAGGTAGCTTGCAAACCAAGGAAGAGCAGAGTTGGAGAGATGAAGGTGGGATAATTTAGACAGAAGTAGGTTGTGAGAAATAGTCTTAAAGGCCTTAGAGAGGTCAAGGAATAGACAGAAGACTAGTTTATTGTTGCCCCAAAGTCTAGAGATAGCCTGTGTGTGTGGAGATTAGTGTGTGGAAGCACTGTGGTCAGGGCAAACCCATGTTTGGTAGTAGTAATGAGGTTTCCTTGTAGAAGATGGTCAAGGAGTTGTTTGTGAACACACTTTTCAAGAATTTTTGATGGGGTGAATGTATGGCTATGGGCCTGAAGATTGTGTGTTTGGTAGATTTACCTCCTTTATGCAAGGGTATTATATAAAATTTCTTCCATATATCTGAAAGTATTGTTTCTTGGATGGAATTATTTATTAGTATGGAGATGGGATATGTGATGGGTTTAGCAGCTGGTTTAAGAAGGTAGTATCAGCTGAAGGGGAGCCTGGTTTGAATTTTTTGAAAAGTGATCTAATGTGGGAATTGGGGACAGTCTTGAGAGAGAAGGAGGTTGTGTTGGTGGAAGAGAGGGGAAGTGGTGGGGAAGGGAGCAGTGTCTTTTTTAGTTAACTTCTGAATGGAGTCAAGGAAGAAAGAGTTAAGAAGAGTAGAAGTGTCTAAGCAGAGGAACTGGGGAAGGGGTTAGGTGTGGAAGGCTTTCCTGGGTGTAGTAGCTAATTTATTGCATTCCAGAATTTTGGGAGGTGGCATGGGGGCTGTCTTGTGGCTTTAGGTAGAAATTTGGTGGGGTAATCAGATTGTACTGGGTGTAATCACAATGTACTGGGTGAAATCACAGTGTACTGGGTGTAATGACAATGTAGCACATGTAATCACAGCATAGTGGGTGTAATCAGAGTGTAGTCATTGTAATCACAGTGTAGCGGGTGTAATCACAGTGCAGTAGGTGCAATGACAATGTAGCACATGTAATCACAATGTAGTGGGTGTAATCTTTGTGTAGTGAGTGTAATTACAGTGTAGAACATGTAATCACAGTGTGATGGTGAAATCACAGTGCAGAGGGTATAATCACAGTGCAGTGGGTGTAATGACAATGTAACACGTAATCACAGCATAGTGGATATAATCAAAGTGTAGTGAGTGTAATCGCAGCGTAGTGGGTGTAATCAGAGTGTAGAGAGTATAATCACAGTGTAGCACATGTAATCACAATGCAGTGGGTGTAATGCCAATGTAGCACATGTAATCACAACATAGTGGGTGTAATGAGAGTGTAGTGAATATAATCACAGTGTAGCAGGTGTAATCACAGTGCAGTGGGGGAAATGACAATGTAGCACATGTAATCACAGCGTAGTGAGTGTAATCAGAGTGTAGTGAGTGCAATCACAGTGTACCACATGTAATCACAGTATGATGGTGAAATCACAGTTCAGAGGGTGTAATCACAGTGTAGTGGGTGTAATTATAGTGTAGTGGCTGCCTGAAGTGTCTAGATATTGTACTGTATATACAGCAACAAAAGACAACTGTGTGCAAAACAATATGTATGTGAGAATTCTGATGCTATCAACCAGCAGTGTCTGTGTGCAGCAATACATAACACATACCATAGTACCATAGTCCCCCTCCAAAAAATTCTGGGAACAGATATAATACATACATATTACGGCTATACATGTTATACCTAAACCCATGACCACATACAGGAAGAAGAAAAGGTACTGCAGGAGAGAATTACAGGCTATATTGTCATAATACTTGAAAAAGAGAGCTGGGTGACTACAAAACCTAGCAAATAATACATCTGGTAATATTTAATGGAGAAATTGTTTACTGATAAAGTAGCAGCAAATGTGACTGGGGCTATTCTTTCTCCACTCAAAATGGCAAGTCAACTTGCAAAAGGCAACTTCCTAGACCCCCTATAGTAGATTTCTTCCTTTAAAATAATAGCAATTTCCCTTAGGAATTTTAAGAATCTCCTTGGATATAATAGGAACATTCCAGGTCACTGACAGCATTCGTATGGGGTGCTAAGTAAATCTAGAATGTAAAACTGGGTAGCGTGTGCAAAGTGATTCTGCATTAACTATACTAAGCGATGTATGACCATAGTCAAAACCTTGATCCAACTCCTCAAAGCTGCTGCTGATTTGGCTACTTCAACTGAAATTTACAGAGAATCTGCTGCATCTAAAGCCAGGATGAAAAATAGGTTCATAGGTTTATAGGTTCATAGGTATCATTTTACACTTCTGCTGATTATTTTTACTGTATTACATAAGAATCCTGTATTATTTGTTACATGTGTTGCTTTTTAGTAGAGTTTCAAAGCTGAACTATTTCCACTGCTGCTTTAGTACTTAATTACATTATGTCTGCTAGTTTTACAGGGCACTAATATCTAGATCGTGTGTCTTCCCTGCTCTTGAGCTCTAAAACCAACATTTTTACATTAAAAGGGTTTCCGACTGCACTCTTGTGGCAGAAGTGTGCTGTGGCAAACCTTGGGGGCTGCTGGCTGAAAGCTTATAGTTTGTTTTCCTGACTGGTTTGTAAGCTTTGCTGTTGTAAAACGTGTTTTTCTGATTCTATGTAAGCCCACTGTTTGCGTGGATTTGTGTTCAGTTCCTCAGAGTTGCTCTTGGTCTAGCTGCTTAACCTCTAGTCTTAGTCTGTCAAATATTAACACCTCTTAACTCCAGTTTTTCCCCCTACTATGCCTGACTGTCATTACCCCCACAGCATTTCTACCATGAAATGAGCCTGGAATACAGTCAGGTAAAATGTGCATTTCTCTTATAACTGTAATTGCATCTGTTAGTTGCAACTGCACAGTTTTTGCTACACGTTTTTACTTTCTGTGCTATTCTGTTTTTGACATGTACAGCTTACTGCCTCTTTGCTTCACTTTTTTCTTCTTTGACATTATTTCTCCTGGGCAGTACCTGCAAATGGTCACTTGTGATCAATGTACTACCTCGGCAAACACATGTAAAATAAATATAGAAGAAAAGCTGATGAATATTAATATTCCTCACGTCTTCGGTTAACTTGTTCCATAAATGTAGTAAAAATATATAACATACACTTCAATGATATTGCAGCCATTAGTGCTGGGGGTGAGTTGTGATTAAAATCATGTGACTGATGTTGTATAGCACAAAGATTCATTTCAACACCTCTACACCTTCTTATTTAGGACACTTAGAAAAAGGATCAGCATTGCTGAGGCATGCATACAGCAAATGATGTGTGACTCGCTTATATATATACATTTTTTGGGTCCTAGTCTTAATATTGCAAGTACGTTTAATCGAAATGTACTTGAGCTAATCCACTTTAGAGAAAGTGCATTTTATTGAAAATGCACTTTTGCTAAAAAAAAAAAAAAGAAAAAAAACAACATTTTCATGTATTTAGTTGTAGATCAACATGTAGTGTTGATTGTACAACTAAGCAAACTGTTGCTTAGATTGTGGTACAGTGGGGATAAGGGAATATTCCCTTTTCCCCACTGTAGTGCAATCCCAGAGTGAGAATATTAAAGAGGGAGGGTGTGGGGGGCACAGCCCCTCACATGGGGGGCTTGCCCTCCTGCATAAATATAAGTAGTATTTTATTTGTGTAGTTTTTTTGGCATTTTTTTGTGAAAGTGCATTTTCGATAAAATGCACTTTCGCTGAAGTAGATTTTCTCAAGTACGTTTCAATTAAACGTACTTTTGATATTACAACATAGATCCATTTTTTTATGCCTCCCTTTCCTGTCAACCCTCAGCTCCTCTCTAACATCTAGGCAGCCACATGGGGAGGCCTCCTTCTGCACTACTGCCACTTTTTTCTAAGTCACATGCCTCTGAAATGTCATTCTGCAAGGGAGCTGAGGGTCTGGCTTCACCTCACACAGCCTGTGGTCACATGCATTTAATGGCACACCATAATTCTTCCCAGACTGGGAAGCTTTTTAATAGCCCCTGACTATCAATATCCACAAAACACTCTGGGGGAGATTTCCTTAATACACTTTTGACAGATGTGTTGTGCATGCCTCTGAGACAGGAAGCATACAATACCTGCCTATGATGTATAGGATCAGAGGATCATAGGAGATTACTAGGATATTGACCTGGAGGTTATTTTAAGTCTAGCCATTTTATCCCAATGTAATACCATATAAATGCTAGTCAATATCCAAGATTACATTTAGTGATGACTGCTCATGTCCAGGAGGGTTGTGGGCTCTATCCCCAGTAAGAATTTAAGGTGCCCATCCACTCATCCAGATTCCTCTTGAACAGTATCATAGAGGTGCTCTGTTTCACATGAATTGGTAGCCTATTCCAGAGACGCAGCAGTAACTGGGAGACAAGTCTGTCCCTCCAGCATATCCTATTTAAGATGCAGGCCATATTTAGGTCCCTGGAATGAGTAGCCCTACTCAAGTTTGATTTAGAGATATGCATCAAGTTCATTAGGTTTGGGTCTTGGATTGCTCTGTAGGCCAGGCATAAATCTTCCCCTAAGAAGTCTATACAATATGGAGTATAGTGACAGGGACTTCAGTCAGTCCGTATAAGGCACATGCTGGAGCCCCTTGATCTTCTTTGTTAGAAACCTCTGAGGTCTCTCTAATTGCTGCAGGTGCTTAGTATGGTACATACCAAATGGGGCATTATACTCAATTATGGGCCAGATAAGTACCGAGTATAGGGGGTTCTAACTTCTTTTGCTCTCAAGGCGATGCCTTTATTAATCAAGTGGGCTATGTACAAAGCTTTTCTTACTACAGTAGATACATCGTGGTCAAAGTTAAGGTTGCAGTCAACTTGTGATCCCTGGTCCCTTACCACTTCATGGGTACTTAGGGCATTGTTGTTGATTTGATAGCGTGAGGGGACATTGTTTGTGCCAAAGAGAAGGATGATGCATTTCTTTGCATTCATTGTGAGACTGTGACTTAAACACCAGTCGTTAGTCTGTGTAAGACCCTCCTGGAGTATATCATTTGGGGATTCAGTGATTACCCCTAGTTTGCAGTCATCTGCAAACTTGGTAAGCTAAAACCCCTTAGTTTTGACCTGAACTTCTGATAAGTATATACCAAACAGTAGGGGGCCTAGCACTGACCCCTGTGGTACCCCACTGGTAACAGGTCTGCTGATTGATGTGGAGTCAACCACTTTGATAGTGTGTGTCCAGAGTGTAAGCCAGTTGGCAACCCATCTTAGAATGAAGGGGTTTACATTCAGTTTGCTAAGAATGCCTGAATGTGGAATTATGTAAAAAGCCTTTGACAGGTCGAAGTATACTGTGTGCACAGATTTGCCCTTGTCAATGGCGTTGGTCACATTTTCAAAGAAATCCACTGATTTAACAGGCAACATCTGCCCTTCATGAAGCCTAATTGGGTAGGATCCAGGGTTTGGAGGTCACCTATGTCTTTATTTATGAGGTCCATAATGATACATATCATGGCCTTACAGATGAGGCTGGTCAGGCTTATGGGTTTGTAATTCCCTGGGTCTGTTGATAGGCCACCTTTGTAGAGGGAAATAACTGTTGCAGTTCTCCATTCTGCAGGAACAAAGCCTGTGGTTAGGCTGTGATTGAAAATGGTACTTAGTGGTGATACTAGATCATGTTTAACCTGTTTAAAAGACAGCCTGGGATATCGTCTGGTCCCATAGAGGCTGTGCTTTTTGCCTTGAACAAGGCTTTTTGTACCTGTTCTTCAGATATGTAGGATGGGAGGAAGTTTGGGGGAAAGTTTGTTGTACGTTAAGAGGGGATAAGGGAGGGAAATTTTCACCAAACCTATCCACTATCAAGTTTGCTATTTCTGTGGGTTCAGTGTGTGTGATACCATTGGCCATTAGTTCTGCACATGCTTGGCTCCTCCCCTTTAGGTTATGTACGTAGCTGTAAAAGGCCTTATATGGTTATCCTTGGCTGTATTGCTACATTTCTGTTAAAGAAGCCCTTGGAAGATTTGACAAGTTGTCTTATTTGCCTGTTGAGGCTGAGGAGGGTGGTTTTCCATTGTTGGAGCCTTGCCTTTGTTTTCTTGGACAGCAACTTTTGCATTTATTGTAAATTTTGTTGTTGCTGGGTGCCCACAATTGCAGCTTGTTTTTACTTGGGGTTCTGACTTTGACTTTTTCTTGTACGGCCAAGTTTATACACTTAGCAAGTTATTGTACGGGCTTTAGTGTAAACTTCAGCATAGTTACCACTTCCAGCTTGAGGTGGGGCTTGGAATGCATTTATACCTTCACCTAGGAGGGTATAGTTTGCCTTGGTGAAGTTTTCTTGTCTACCCTTTTTGAATTGTGGTGTTAGTGCCAACTTGAAGGTGACTGATTGGTGGTCAGTTTTAACTAATGAGGGTCTGACAGTTGTGGCAGTGCATCTGTTTGAGGACCATAGCCAGAATGTTTATTCCCCTTGTCGGGGTATGGACAATTTGTTCCACAACATTTGAATTAACAAAGTCTAGGAACATTTTCGCTAGTGAGTTAGGTCTAGCTTAGGTTTCACAACTGATGGTGGGATAATTGAAATCCTCCATAACCAGTGTGTTTGGAAAAATTTGGATTGTCTCCAGTTTGGTCAAGTAGGCTTCATGGGTATCATGACTCATAGAGGGGGATCTATAACTGGCTATAACTTGAATGCAGGTGTTATTTACCTTAACCTGTACCTGGAGTAACTCCATGGAGTTGTCCAGCTTAACTAGATTGGAGGTGAATTTATCTCTAATATAGATTGAAAACACCGCCTCCTTTGGTTTTCGCACATTCATTTTGCAGTCTAAAGGCATGGAAGGCATTGTAGCCTTGCAGGGCTGGGGTACTCTCTGAGGCATTGAACCAGGTTTCTGTGACTGCACAGACCTCTACATCTTCTAGTGATAGACGTGCTTCCAGGGAGAGCAGTTTTTGGTTTAAGCTCCTAGCATTTTGCAGCATGACCATTTTTTGTTCTGATTGGTTAATTTCACATTGGTAATGTTATTTTTGAGACCTTACCTAAAAAGGCACTATGGGGAGGCAAGATCCTTTACTAGCAGTCAAAAGCCTAGAGGTGCCAGGTGCAAACCTTCTCTGGCAAAGCAGTGAGGTTTGTCAACCATGGCTTCCCAGGCTGACAGGAGCTGAATCCCCTTTGAATGACACCAAAAACTTAGCCAATTATTGAAATCAATTATTTTTGTTTATAATGTGGCATCATTCTAGGTGAGGGTATTATGCTGCTCAAGGATAGGGACATACTTGCCTGGTACACATACTCAGAGAGTTCAACTATGTCTGTCTTCATATAGTCCAGTGAAGTTTGTCTCAAGTCATTGACACCAACATGAACTATGAAAGAGTCATAACGGTACTTGTGGCTGAAAGGCCTGAGAGCATGTGTGATTTGTTGAATCCTGGCACCAGACAGGCAGCTGACTGTGACTTTATCCTTGTCCAACCTGCTGAGTGGGACATCTGTGTGTTTCACTATTGAGTCCCCAATGACAAGAAAATTTGCTTTTTGAGTGTTACATCTTACTGTCTTGGTGGGTGAGACACTGATGTTGCTATGTGTCATGGGTGTTGTCGGGACTGTGTTAGTTGTAGCAGTCTTGTGTATTGGAGGTCTCTGGTGTTTCAGTAAGTTTTTTGAGAGAACCTCTGAGTATGTGGATTTACATGTTTGATGTATATCATGTGTATGAGTAGCGGTATGTGTATGAGTAGTAGTATGTGTATGAGTCATGGTACTACGTGATTATGTAGTGGCGAGTGAGCTGATAACCTTTTCCGTGTTACTGTTTTGAGTGAGACAGAGAGCAAGGATTCTAGATTCTTGGTGTAAATAAATTTCTTCAACTCTGTACTTGAGTGTGTTATTAGTACAAGGTTGTCTGTGTACATGAAGCAATTGCTACACTGCCTTAAGAGACCCAAGTCAACAAGGCTGCCGGGAGAAACAAGGGTAGTCCAGCTGTCCATAAAGTTGAAGACTGTTGTCTCTAGGGGTGGCTATTCAGAATCAATTACAGAGGAGCTCAGTGGATGGATATTTCTGCCTGAGTTTTAAGTGAAAATTTGTTGTATTTAACTTTCCAGCTTTGGTGCACAACTGCACAGCAGTGCACGGTGCTGCACGATGCACAAATAACCAGAAACCTGCTCAAGTGCAGGACCTAAATTCCAGAAGCTAAAAACTTGAAAAAAGAATTAAAAAGATTCACAAGGACCAATGAGGATGCTTATTCCAAGACCTAGACTGGCCTCTTTCTACCAGACACTTCCCACTCAGCATAATTCTCTCACAAAAGTGCAGATAGGCCCCTTCCAATCCAAGATGGCCTGGAAAACATGGCCAGAACAAACAGACCACTACAAACAGTTGGTTTGTCTCTAGTCATGTACTATCTCTACTACATAGGTGCTCAATACCTACTACAGGCATTTCTGGGGGAGTTACATGGCTAATTAGTACAAGCCACTCCACTGGAATGCCTCATTAGCAATGGCAACATCAGCACAGCGTACGGTGAAAGAAGAAGAAAAGCAGCCCACCCCAGAAGGAGTAAAAACATCACCAAGGAAAATGAAGTCAGGGAAAGCACCAGACTCAGACGAGGTCACTACAGATTCTGGGTGAGTTAATAAATACTGGAGAGGAAGATGTAACCCAAGTGACTGGAGAATGAGCATTGTAGCACCAGTCTACAAAAATAAAGAGGACATTCACAACTGTAGACAGTACAGACGTACCAAACTCCGATCACACTGCATGAAAGTTCTGGAGAGTGTCATTGATAAATGAATGCCCAGAGGTGTATAAAGTAAAACTGGAGTTGAGCAGCTCCGATCCAGATGAGGATGCAAAGCAACTGACCTGATGCTTACAGTAAGACAGATAATTTGGAAGAAGCTAGAGATGAGGAAGGCTTTCAGCTGGACATCCTAGGCTTGGAGAAAGAATATGACAAATATCCAGGGATATTGTCAGGACTCATTGATGCAGTATTTTTGGCTTTTGATAGCACTTTGAGGATTTGTCTTGTGTGATATCTGGATGCAAGGTATTTCTTGAGGGACAGACAGAGGGGAAACAGGCAGTAAAGTTAGAGCTAAATATATTGTCCAGTAGGTTTGCTATATCTTCAGCATCAGAATAGGTAACATCATTCACAATCAACTCTGCTCACTGCTGCATTCTGCTTTTGAGATTATGAACATAATTAAACAAATTGCCTTGTGATTGTCTTTGGATAGCTATTTTAGCCTCAAACTTTGTTTTGGTGGATTTTATTAAGCTCCTGAGCTCTTTGTTTATTTCAGTGAGAAGGGCTCTAACATTCTGGGATTTTACTCTTCTTTTGGTGAAAATTATTGTCCTTTTTTCAATAAAGCTTGTTGATATTATGATTCCACCATGTGGTTTGTTCCTGGAGTTTGCCCTGCACTTGTCCCTACATTTATGCAGCTGTTTATGTGCTGGTATATAGGGGTGTACATTTCTGCACATTCAGTGGAGTTAACTGGGTTTGCTGGGGATTTAAAGCTTGACAATGTATCACACAGTAGTACTTAGTTTGTCTTAAATAAATTTCTAAAGGGACCTTGGGTGGAAGGGATCTCTGGTTTCTGTTTTATTATGAAGGAGACTGCTTCATGGTCAGACCTAACAAGTGATACAGAAGGAATGGTACAAGCTGCTCCCATATTAGTAATGACAAGATCCAAGATATTATTCCCCTTTGTGGTTACTCTGACCAGGTCATTTGTATTATCAGTGTTCCGGAACCTCTGTGCTTGTGTACTAGTGGTGGTATAGATTAACCAGCCTATCACTAGTGGTGGTATAGATTAACCAGCCTATCACTAGTGGTGGTATTAATCAGCCTATCACTAGTGGTGGTATAGATTAACCAGCCTATCACTAGCGGTGGTATAGATTAACCAGCCTATCACTAGTAGTGGTATAGATTAACCAGCCTACAAATGGGTAGTTTAGATCTGGTGGTATAGAGTAACCAGCCTACAAATGGGTAGTTTAGATCTCCTAGAAGAATAATATCATGTTTAACATTGAGTGATTCTAGTCACTGTGGATAGGCATTGTAGCTTTCTTTTGTCATACAGAGAGTACTGTTGCTACCTACTATGTGGTACAGGGACCGTATTTATGGTTATTTGGGCATGAAGAAGCTCTAGGGCATCATGCTGCTTTACCAGCCTTGATGTGAGTCTCTTCTGGATGTAGATTGAGACACCTCCATCTTTTTCCCCTCCTACACAGTAGTTGGTCTAAATGTGCAGAAGGTGTTATAACTATGCACTAGTTTAGACTATGTCTCAGTCACTACACAGACGTCAATGTCTTCCAGGGTGAGAAGGGCTTGTAGAAAGAGGCGTTTCTTCTTTAGACCAGTTAGCATAATGGTTAAGGTCTTCACCTCCCATACACAGGATACAATGTTCAATCCTCACCTTCTGCCAATGATCACTCAATGTTTCCAAGTTGTCTCTGTGGGGTTCCTCCCTCCTCCAAAAAACATTCTGAGTATTTTTAACTCAAACTCACCAAAAGAATGGAGCTGTGAGCAGCAAAACACACCCTACAAGGTGCCCTGTGGGAGGATAAACCATCTGTTTTGGGCATCTACTGTGGTGGGTAGTATTCTAACAAGAGAACACAGATCACAGACCACACACCATGGCAGGGATAGCTACTGAGCAGTGTAAAATATGTCTGAAAGTGATTCGGTTATACTGACTAATGTCACCAAAGGAGCATGGGTATTTGCTAGTGATAAGTGAGTCGAAGACCTGGCCTACTCTGACCTATGCCAGGGACCCATGCTAACAGTGGGCAGTTGTATATACCCCTATTGGCCAGTCTGTCCACCAGAAAGCCCAGCAGCCCTGAGTCAATAAGCTACTGGTCGGCCATTGTCCAAATGCCCAGCCTGAGTCACTAGTGATAGGTATGTTGAGCAAATGTTGGATGTAAAATCTGGTAAACATGAACTAAGTATTGATAAACTGAATGTAGGTTCACTGACAGGACACACGTTGGAAGTAGATGACCATGATGGTAAAGAGGAGGCTGGATATTGGAAGGGCAGTGCAGCAAAGCCACTTGGCTTGTGATCCAGACGCTACTACTCAGGAGGAGGACAGGCTAGAAATGGTGTGGGAATTGTGGTGAGAGAGAGGCTTCAGGAGGCAGTGAGGGATGTCATCAGAATTACTGACAGACTCATGGCAGTCAGACTCCAGTCTGATAAAAGGGCAGTATTCATAATCTCACCTTATGCCCCACAGCAAGGCTGTGATAGTGAGGAAAAGAGTGCATTTAGACAGCAGTTGCAGGACCTACTAGATAAAACAGGACAACATGACTTGGTGTTAATAATGGGTGACTTGAATGCACATACTGGGACAGAGAGAACAAGAAATGAGGACTGCCTGGGACTACATGAGTAGGGCAACAGGAATAAAGGAGAGGCTATTCTAGACTTCTCTCTTGCAAATGGCTTAATAGTAGCCAACACATTGTGTAGAAAGAGAGACAGTCGCAAGATCATATACAAGAGTGGCCAACATGAAACTTAGGTGGACTTTGTCCTGGTCAGGAAAGGGTAAAGGGATTGAATCAGTGATTGCAAATTCATCCCCAGTGAAACAGTCGGCCCACAGCATAAACCACTAGTTGGCTGCAATCAGCTGCAAGCAGTGGTCAGAGAAAGCTCTAACATCAGCAGATACCAGGCTGTAAGCCTGGAAGTTGACTGGAGAGAAATCACAACAGTTCAAGGAATTACTTAGGGACTAGCACCTCAGGAAGAAGAGAAAATAGGTGGAGATGAAGAGGAATGGCAGTGCATTAAAACAGCATATATATGAGAACTACAGAACAGATATGCATCTGCACCACGTATGGAAATAAGGTACATAAATAAAGCTGGTGGTGGAGTGCAGAAGTCCAGGAAGTCATCAAAATAGTGGAGGAAAAAGTGGAACATAGAAATGATGGCATCCAGGCAAGCAAAGAATATTGGTTGACTAACAAAGAGGCTAAGAGAAGAGTTGCAATAGCAAAGAACATGGCATCAGAGGCACTCTACTAGATTCTGGAAAGTAAGTCAGTAGATGTCAGAAAGAAACTATATCAAGTTGCAAGGCAAAGACAGAAATATAAAAAAGATAGTCAGCCACCCTTCATAAAGAATGCCAGCAACAACCTGCTGACCAGTCCACAGGCCATCAAAGGCAGATGGAAGGAGTACTTCCAGCAGCTTCTGAATGAAGAAAACCCACAGTAGTCAGGCTGCCCCAGACACAGCCTGTGGTGAGAGAACAGGAAAAGCCCACCAGAGAAGAAGTAAGAACAGCACTAAGGAAAATTAAGTCAGGGAAAGCAGCGGGCACAGATGAGGCCACAGCAGATATGATAAAGACGCCAGGTGAGATGGGGAGAAATGGCTTTTGAGGTACTCATAGCCATGTGGAGAGAAAGGAGTATCCAAGATGACTGGAGAATAAGCATACTTGTGCCAGTGTACAAGAACAAAGGGGGCATTCACAACTGTAAGCAGTACAGAGACATCAAACTCCTATCACATTGCATGAAAGTTCCAGACAGGGTGATTAATAAATTAATATGCAGAGTAGTAGAAATTAAGATGGGAGATGAACAGTTTGGATTTAGATCAGGATGGAGCACGACTGACCCAATGTTTGCAGTGAGACAGATAGTTGAGAAGAAGCTAGAGATGAGGAAATAGAGTCCAACTGTGCACTCCCAGACTTGAAGAAAGTATGATAAGGCCCAAAGAAAACTGATTGGTCAGTCCTGGAGTGGTTCAAAGTCTAGAAAACATTGGTAGAATTAGTGTTGGCTATGTACAAGGACCCAATGACTCAATTATGAACAGTGTTTGGTCTCACAGAGGGGTTCCCAGTGGGAGCGGGTGTGCACCAGGGTTCAGCTCTGAGCCCACTGCTGTTTATACTAATGATGCACTACATTAGCAAACAGGTCAGAAGGGACAGGTCAACAAGGTTGTTGTATGCAAATGTTGTGGCATTACAGGCAGATTCACAGCAAGAACTTCAGGAAAGGCTAAGGAAGTTGAATGCAAAAATTAAGGCACATGGGATGAAACCTTGTACAAATAAGACAGTTGTAATGGCAGCAAATAGGGAAGATCATAATTAGCTGAGAATTGAGGCAGAAAGGAAGATAGTGGAACAGGTTAACAGCTTCACATATCTGGGAAGGATGGCTGAGGAGAAAGGAGGTCTGAATCAAGTCAAAGCTAGACTCAGAGGGGCTGCAGCCTATTGGCACAGAGTGTTAGAGGTAGTGTATGACAGAGGAATGCCAAAGAAGTTTAAACATAAGTTGTACAAAACAGTGGTGTAATCAATACTGTTGTACGGTACAGAAACCTGGGTGCTAAAGGCAGACCAGGTGAAAAAGCTAGAGATGATGGAGATGAAGTGTCGAGATGGGTGGTAGGATGCACACTGTGGAATAGATAAAGGAATGAAGACATAAGAGCAGAAGCTAAAGTAGCTCCAATTGCAGAAAAGGTCAAACAGAACAGATTACTGTGGTTCAGGCATACATGCAGAAAAGCAGAAGACAATCTGGTGAAGAAGATTTGAGACAGACAGGAAGAAGGCAAGAGAAAACAAGGGCTTCCAGCAAGGAGGTGGATGGATTGTGTGAGAGAAAACCTGAAACAGTAAAGCAAGACTGTCGAAGAAGGTAGGAAAGTGGTATTGAATAGGGAGAGATGGCAACAAGTGATATTACAGCCCAACCCCACGTAGAAAATGGGAACAGGGGCATTGATGATGATGATGATGAGGAGGAGGATGATGACGATGAGGATGAGGATGATGATGAGGATGATGAGGATTGATGATGATGATGATTGATGATTGCTGATGATGAGGAGGATGATGGTGGTGATGATGAGGATGATGATGATGATTGATGATGATGATGAGGAGGAGGAGGATGACGATGATGGGAGGATGATGATGATGAGGATGACGATGAGGATGATGATGATTGATGATGATGATTGATGATTGTTGATGATGAGGATGATAATGGTGGTGGTGATGAAGAGGATGATGATGATGATGATGATTGATGATGATGATGATGAGGAGGAGGATGATGATGGGAGGATGATGATGAGGAGGAGGATGATGATGAGGATGATGAGGACTGATGATGATGATGATTGATGATTGTTGATGAAGAGGAGGAGGATGATGATGGTGGTGATGATGATGATGATGATGATGAGGATGATGATGAGGATGATGATTGATGATGATGAGGAGGAGGAGGATGATGATGATGAGGATGATGATGAGGATGATGATGAGGATGATGAGGATTGATGATGATGATTGATGATTGTTGATGATGAGGAGGATGATGATGGTGGTGGTGATGATGAGGATGATGATGATGATGATTGATGATGATGATGAGGAGGAGGATGATACATGCAGGAGAGTGCAGGAAAATGAATGAAAAGGTGTTGGTTGTGAAATGTGGAAGATTACATTGCAGCAGGTATAGTGTATGTGCGAGTGCTCTCGGGTTAGGTTTAGGTTAGGTAAGAGGATAGATTTGGTGTTGTGCCTGTTTGGTGTTGTGCATGTTCTGTGTTCTTATAACATGATTAGTGGTACTGTTAGGGAAAGAGTTTTTAGTATCCTAATTTGTAGGGTTAGGGTTATGGGTAGGAGTAGGGATAAGTTTAGGGTTAGGGACAGGCGTAGGAGTAGGGGTAGGGGTAAGTTTAGGGTTAGGGACAGGCGTAGCAGTCTCACTTCTGTCATGTTTCAGTATTTCAACAGGGATATATTTCACACATGTGATTTGCTCATCTTCTGCAGCTGTACTTTTCAGCCTGCTGCAGGTTGTGTACTATTATATTACAGGTGGGGCATCTTTATTTCAGACTTTATTTCAGACATTTTCATTTTTCTGTTTGGATTACAGACTGCAACACACTTTTGTAATCAAGCAATACTTGCAAACACTTTTACACTGTTACTTGCACATTTTATTACTTAGTGACTACACTGCACTCTTTTGCTAACTGTCATATTTTGATATTTCTTTACAGTTACTGGGAGTGGATTACTGACCTGCCTGGTGGCGCAACCGCACCAGCCAATCGCCATAGGCTCTGCGGTTCGCAGAACGGACACCTGCAGCTGTAATATAAATGAAGTAATATTGGAATACACATCTCCATAATATCAGCTAATTTAATTTCTTACATACATAATTAAATGTAACTTACTCAGTAGTGGGGCGTTGGGCATTTGACGGGCCTCCTGTATCCAAAGGTTCAATTGGTCCTGCTTGCATCTCTTCAGGTCTGCATGGTGGTGATGGACCTGCTCACCAGTCCTTGGAATCCCTGTGGCACTGGTGAGATCATGAGCCAACCGGTCCCATGCCTCAGCCCTATAGGACCTGGCCCTGCATGAGTTGGGCCTCATGATTGTGGACTAGGAGCCAGACCATGTATCTGGACTCCTCAACGCCCCACCTCTGTGCTCGAAAGCAACTACCCTCACCTACACCTGACATTCTGGCTGCAAGTCAGTTCTACAATCATTTATGCTGTGTATTCCCACCTATGGGGCTTATATATGCCGTTTTTCCCGCACTTATCTGTGATTGGCCATTTTGGAATTGTATCTACTTCACAAAACCTGCTTTGTCAAGCTCCACTTTCTATTCATTCCTATATATTTGCTATTACTGCATTTCTGAGTACAGCTGTCGTGGCTTAGTGGTTCAGTACCTTGACTATGGTGCATGGTATCCTGGGTTCGAACCTGGCCACTGCTTTTTATATTTTATGACTGTCTAGACAAGCTAGGGGGTGTGTCTGTGTAAAGGCAGTTTTGTTACAGCTTGCTCAACGTTGCCCGTCGGTTAGCTGGTTTGCGCGGTGCGCAGCTCAGCGCAAATGGGTTACGCTGATTTACGCTTCATTTGGCTGTCAGCATGCATATTACGCTCAGCTCAGCTAGGGTCACACAGTTTCAGCGTGTGAAACCACTGATCAGCTACGGGCACTCATTTTGCACCTGCTAAACCACTGCTCAGCTATGGGCAGATGCACTCACCTTGTTAAACTGTAGCTCAGCTATAGGCACATCTGGCATTTTCTATTGTTTTGTTACCTCACATTTCTTCAAAATAAATGGACTATTTCATTACATTTTACATAAATTGTGATTTTATATGTGTACATATTTGTCAGGGACTTGTTTCGTGCTTATTTTACTAAAAAAAAAATTGATGTTGTGGGGGCTCGAACCATGGATGCCTGCTCTTCAGCCGACGTCTCTACCGCTACGCTATTGCTTCTTGGCTTACTTTGCATATTTAGTTCTTATATGCTTTCCCACTGACTGCTAACTGTGGCTGCGCTACGGGCACGCCCAGCATAACGAAGCACTCACGGGCAGACATCTTTACAATTTAAAAAAAATTATAAGATGTTCATTTGTACATTTTATGTTCGTAGTCTGTGGGGGCATGTGTTGTGTTGTGTTTATTCACATTTCCATGGACTCTGTCATGGGTGTTTACTTTGGGCACTTTTACTCTTCTGGGGGCATGTACGTTTGCAGGGCTCGGCCTACGGACATGCCCCCTACTGTCTTACATGGACCGTGTTAGCCTTAGGTGTGATTCAGCATGCTCTCATGAATATGCAGAGCATGCTGACATCACTCCGTTTAACTGCAGCCTCCGTGTAAGAGTTATAACTCTTACATGGAGGCTTTGTGAATCCTGCCCACTATTTATTGCACAAACATTTCACAGCTGTTACTTATTGCACAGGGTGCTGTATTAGTATCAGCAGATATTACACAGAAATAAGATTATACTCTCTTAGATTAATTGCACAATGTCGTTAAGACCTTTAATGTCATTGCATGCAAATATGCTTCGCACTCGTTATATTACCTACTATCCCTGATGTCAAGTGAGGTGTAAGTTGCTATTGGAGTTCAGTAGCCTGATGGCCAGGGGATAGAAGCTTCTGCTAAATCTGGCCATTTTGCAATGTATGCTACGATAACGTTATCCTATTTCTATTTCTATTTCTATTTCAAGCAGAAAGAAAAAGAAGAAGAAGATTTCTATTTTTATTTCTATTTTTATTTTTATTTCTATTTTTATTTTTATTTCTATTTCTATTTTTATTTCTATTTTTATTTTATTTCTATTTTTATTTTATTTCTATTTTTATTTTTATTTTTATTTCTATTTTTATTTTTATTTCTATTTCTATTTTTATTTCTATTTTTATTTTTATTTTTATTTCTATTTTTATTTTATTTCTATTTTTATTTTTATTTCTATTTTTATTTTTATTTCTATTTCTATTTTTATTTTTATTTTTATTTTATTTCTATTTTTATTTTTATTTCTATTTTTATTTTTTATTTTTTGCTACTAAATGTGGTGGTTGTGTAAGTCTGGTGCAGCTTTCTTTTTTCATTATGCTACAATAACGCCTCCCAGATGTTAAGTGCAGGAACAGTCCATATGTAAGGTGAGTGCAGTCCATGACTATTTTCCTGGCTCTCTTGAGACAACAAGACTGGTACAAGTCTTGAACAGATGCTAGAGTGGTCCTGCTAATCTTTTCTGCTGCTTTCACCACTCTTTGGAAGGACTTGCTGCCTGTGGTGGAGCAGTTGCCATAACAAGCTGTAAAACTGTTTGCCAGGATGCTCTCAATTGTGCCCCTGTAGAAGTTCATTAGAACAGGGACTAGTAGATTTCCCCTTCTCAACCTTTGCAGAAAGTGTAGGTGTTGCTGTGCTTTTTTGACAATGGCATTTGTGTTCACAGACCAAGACATGTCTTCCAAGATGTGCACCCCAAGAAACGTGGTGCCTTTTACCCCCTCCATTGCTGTCCACATTGATTGCGAGTGGGGGATATTTCTCATGGTTTCTTCTAAAATCCATGATTACCTCCTTGATTTTACTCACACTGGGTGCCAGATTATTGTTACCACACCAAGTTATCAGTGTCTCGCCTCCTCTCTATAGGCTGTTTCCTCCTCATTGCTGATGAGACCCACAACTGTGGCATCATCTGCAGACTTGATTATATGATTCAAGCTGTACTTGGCAGTGCAGGTGTGGCAGTGCAGGTGTGCATTAGCAGAGTGACTAGCAGAGGGCTCAGAGCACAGCCTTGAGGTACACCTGTGCACAGCCTTGAGGTACACCTGTGCACAAGGTGATACTATTTGAGGTGTTCTTTCCTGCACATACTGTCTGTGGCCTTTCAGTAAGGAAGTTCAGAGTCCAGTTGCACATTGGAGTGCTGACGCCTAGTTGAGTTACCTTCTCTGTCAGTCACTGAGGTATGACTGTGTTCAATGCCGAATTGAAATCAATGAATAACATGCACACATAGCTGTTGTTGTTGTCCAGGTGGGACAATGATAGATGGAGTGCCAGTGAAATAGCATCTACCGTGGATCAATTTGGTTTGTACAGAAATTGGAGTGGGTCCAAGGATGACAAAAGTCTGGATGTCATGTGCTCCTTGACAAGCCTTTCTAGGCACTTCATTAATATGGAGGTGAGAGCCACAGGGCAGTAGTCATTCAGATCCTTTGGTGGAGACTTCTTAGGGAGACAAATTATGGTGGTGTTCTTGAAGCACCTGGGAACAATGGCCTGTTTCAATGAGCTATTGAATATGTCTGTGAGTACCTTTGTCAATTGCCCAGCATAGTAATTTATAGGTTCATAGGTTCATACTAGGCTATCTGCCCTGGGGCAATTATAAGCCTAGCCCGATTCTGTATGGCTTACGCCACCCCTTGATTTGAGTATACTGTGCCCTTTTTAAGGTTTAGTTTACTGTGCCTCTGTCTAATAGTGACACGGGAGTAATCCCTGGGACAAACCTACGACCCCCCATCCACTTATCGAGATTCCTCTTGAAGAGATTCAGTGAGGTGCTCTGCCTCACATGAACTGGAATTCTATTCCAGAGCGAAGGGAGCCTCTGGGTTATGAACCTGTCCCTCCAGCAAGTTCTATTTATTTCTGTGCTGAGGTTCAAGTCCCTCGAGCGTGTGGCTCTAAGGGATTTAGATTTACTGAGGTGGAGCATGTCCATTAATTCTGGATTTGACATAGCTTTGTATGTCAGGCATAGATCGCCTCGAAGTAGGTGGTATGCAACTGAGTAGAGCTGGAGTTTTTTTAACCGAGCAGCATATGGCATCTGTTTGAGACCCTTGATCCTCTTGGTGAGATACTTTTGGGGTCTTTCTAATTGCTGCAGGTGTCAGGTAAGGTACATCCAAAAGAGGCATTGTATTCTATGATGGGCCTGATGAGGGATGAATAAAGGGGCACGATTACCTCTCTTGATCTAGATGTGAAACCCTTCGTGACGAGGTGGGCTATGTAGAAGGTCTTTCTAACCACTTTGGCAATGTGGTTTTCAAAGGAGAGATTGCTATCAACTTGGGTCCCCAGGTCCCTAATAACTTTCTCTGTACTTAATGGGTTTCCGCCTATGTGGTAATTTGTGGGCACATTGTTTTTGCCAAAGGGTATGACTATACATTTTTTGGCATTTAGCTTTAAACCATGGCGCTGGCACCAGTTATCTGTCTCTGTGAGACCTTTTTGAAGGATGTTTGTGTCAGCTGGAGAGTTGATTATGGCGCCCAGTTTGCAGTCGTCTGTGAACTTGGTGAGCCATAGTCCTCCCACGTTTGCCTGTACCTCTGAAAAGTATATACCAAACAAGAGTGGTCCCAGGACAGAACCCTGTGGGATGCCACTTGTGACTGGTTTCGAGTCTGACATGGCTCCAGCAACTCTCACTCTGTGGGTTCTGTCTTTGAGACAGTTTGCGACCCATCTTGTGACATAGGGGTTTATATTTAAGCTGGATAGCTTATCTATGATGCCCGAGTGGGGTATTGTGTCAAATGCCTTTGCAATGTCCAGATAGGCTGTGTGGACTACCTTCCCTTCATCTATGGCTTTGGTGACTGTTTCAAAGAAGTCAACCAGGTTCAAAAGGCAGGATCTGCCCTTGACAAAGCCGAACTGGGTAGGATCTAGTGTCTGTAGGTCCCCAATGTCTTTGTTTATGAGCTCCATGATGATCCTCTCCATAGCCTTGCAGACTAAGCTAGTCAGGCTTATGGGGCGATAGTTTCCAGGGTGCGTAGAGGCTCCACCTTTGTGGAGTGGGACTACTGTTGCTGTACGCCATTCTGTGGGCACATATCCTGTAGTGAGGCTGAGATTGTATAGCTGTTTTATTTGAGGGATTAGTTCCTCTTGGAGTTCATGTAGGACGCAACCTGGGACGCCATCTGGTCCCATGGAAGCAGTGTTTTTTGCTTTGGAGAGGGCAGCCTTCACTTGAGCATCTGAGATGTTTGGGAGGCAGCCCTCTGCTGGGATAGATACTTGCTCTTTTGGGGGAGGGGTGGAGAAGTTTGCACTGAACCTGTCTGCCAGGATATTGGCGATGTCTGTGGGATCAGTGTATTTTTTGTCATTTAGAATCAACTCAGAACAAGTCTGGGAGTTGCATCCCAGGTTTCTAACATAACTGAAAAAAGCCTTAGGATTGTCTTTGGTGTCCTGTGCAATTTTTCTCTCGAAGCTGGCCTTGGAGGATTTTATGAGGGATCGTAATTTTTTGCTAGTACTGATCAGAGATGCCTTCCCTATTAGGGATTTTGCTCTGTCATGTAGTAGCTTCCTCCTTCTGTTGTACAGTTTATTTATGGCAGGGGTCCACCAGACCAGTCGCCTGCCTTTGGATGATTGGGTCTTGGTTTTGTTTGGGATAGCATGATCCATGCATTCCTGGAGATGTCCGTAGAATGCATTTATATAGGATTCTGCAGTTTGGGCCGTAGTTTCCACTGGCCTTGGGGCCTTGAAGGATTCCACTTCGGTTTTGAGAAGTGAGAAGTTCACTTTTGAGAAGTTTTTCACTGTGGTTTTCTGGGCTGGGGGTGGGGTCGGGATGTGGACATCCAGTGAAATTAATTTATGGTCTGATCTTACCAATGAGGGATATACTTCTGGTGTGGAGCATAGAGGTCCCCATGTTGGTAATGATCAGGTCTAGTATGTTGTCCCCTCTTGTGGGAGTGGTGACAAGTTGTTCCATAGCATTTGAGTTTATAATTTCCAGGAATCTTTGGGCTAAGGTGCTGGGGCTTGAGTAGTGCTCCCAGTCAATGTTTGGGTAGTTGAAGTCACCCAATATAATGGTGTTCGGAGAGATCTTCATGTTCTCCAATGTTTTCAGGAAAGCCGAGTGGGATTCCTGACTTTGAGAGGGTGGTCTGTAGGATGCTATAAACTGAAAAGTATTTCAGAGAGACAGACACTGTAAATTAGCAAAGCCTGTCTCTCTGAACATATTCCCAGAATGTTATCAGGACCAGCTGCTTTTCTCAGATTTATCCTACTCAGGGTTCAGTTGACATCAGTTGGATTTAGGCTGAGCACTCCTTTATTCTGGCTTTTTGGAGTTTTCATTGGTTTTGTGCTGTTTCCTTCTTTAAACCTGCTGAAATATATGTTGAGCTTGTTCAGAAATTCAGTGTTGTCCTCACACTGAGAAGACGTGGGCTTGTAATTTGTTATGGCCTAAATTCCTTGCCACAGTTGCCTCAAGTCCTTTTCATCAGAGAAGTGATTTTGGAGTTTCTGACTTGCCTCAAGTCCTTTTCATCAGAGAAGTGATTTTGAAGTTTCTGACCATATGCCCTTTTTGCCACTCTCACGCCTGAACTCATCCTTGTTTCCCCTCCTTGAAGGCAGCATTCCTTACTTTCGGGAGCTCATATACTCTAATTGTGAGCAGGGTTTCTGGTTGGCCCTTGTGAAGATGCACTTGTTGGCTGTCACATCATCTACACATTTGGTTATGTCACCCAACATAGACTCTGTGTGCTCCTCCGGGTTGCTTTGCTAATTTACAGTGTCTGTCTCTCTGAACATATTCCAGTCTGTGCATTCAAAGCAATCTTGGACTTCTGATACTGCTGCCTCTGTCCATACCCTTATTTGCCTTTTGGAGAGCTTTCCTTTGGTTAGTAACAGCGTGTACTCTAGAACTAACATGATGGAGATATGGTCTGAGTTGCCCAGGTCTGGATGAGGCAATGCCTTGAATGCCAGTTTAACACTGATTTAACTTTATCCATTGTGTTCTCACCCCTGGTTGCAATATCCACATGTTGTAATAGTGAGGATGGACTGACTTCAGGTTGACCTGGTTGAAGTCTTCTGTTATTATGTGCACATTTTCTGGATTCTGATTTTGCAAATCACTGATCTGCTTGTATAGGGTGGCCAGTGCCTCATTTGTACTAGCACTGGGAGGGATGTATACTGCTGTAATGCTTATACCATTAAATTACCTTGGCAAGTAGAAAGGTCTGCACTTTGTGACACAAACTCTATGTTTTCAGAGCAGTGGGTGGAGACAGTTAGTACACCATCTATTGCTTACATAGATACACAGCCCTCCCCATGTGATTTCCCACTGAGAGACTGTATCCTGTCTGACCTTAATAATGAGAGCCCTTCCAGATATGCTACACTGTCATTTATATTAGAGTTTAGCCAAGTTTCAGTGAAAATAAGAAGGCAGCGTTTTCTCACCTTCTTTAGTAGTCAGCTCCTATCTTAAGTTGTCCATATGCTTATCTAATTAGCGAACAGTTGCTAATAGCATGGATGGAAGTGCAGCCTGTACAGGTCTACCTTCAGTCTGGCAGCGAGTCCAGCTCGAGACCCTCTCTCTCTCTCTCGTTCTTTCCTGTCTCTTTCTTTTCCTTCTTCATCTGTGACTGATGGGTGTCACTACTGCTTGTGCAATGCCCTTTGAACCATGATTTATTAGAATTCCCAGTTTTTGAAGCTCAAGGACTGATGTAGACCCCACAGGCCCTGCAGACATCAGATCATCAAACCATTTGGACATTGCACTGTGAGCTTGATTGTTGAATTTCCAGAAGTTTCTCACTACTAGAAGTTGGCTTACAATGTCCTTTTGTTCCTGATTTAGTTTTTTTCCTTATAAATTGACATAGAAGTAGACAAATAATGCATATGTTCCTGCCGAGATGAAGCACCTCTAACTCACAGGGTGCCACAATTTTTTTTTTTTTTTTTTTTTAACAATTGAAAAAAAATGTATTTTAAATACCCATGGGATTATTACAGAATCATTTGTTTGGTTTAATTTCTCCAAATGCTTTGGTTTTCCAAAACCATGATGGGAATGGACACTATTCTGAAATCATGGTATGATTACAGTTCATGAAATTAGTACAGTTTCAGTCTTTCATGTTAGCCAAAAATGCTTCTCTCAGCACCTGCAATGTGGCCAGAATTGACTCCTTCTGTAATTCATAAGGAGTTACATAAAATTGGGAGCATATCCTAGTACAACTGTAAATTATTTGACCTGTTGCTCCAGTGACTATTGGAAATGTCTGGATATCTTTCTGATAACCATTTGAAATGTTGGGACCCACTGCAGCAAGTCCCAAAACACAGAGACTAAATGGCTGAAACAACAGACGTACATATACTAAGTCCGGGATGGCCATTTCTCAGAATATTCCTTTTTCTATGAGGTATGGCAATCTTGAAGGTCGTATATATAAGTTTGGGCAGGGGTTGCTAAGAGGAGTCTTTGAGATTCACTCTTTTAATGGGCTTTTGGTCTTTTTTTTTGAGTTGTCAGCACTTCTCAATTTGAGTGCTGGCATTTCAATAGGGAGCATATCTTTCTTCCACACTGGTCTAATTTCTACCTGCAAATCCTTGTATTTTATATCTATTTATTTGAACTGTTGTTGATGGGTGATCCCATGTGATACAAACTTCATCATTTTCTATAATGCTTTGTGGTTCATGTTTCCAATGCTTCTCGGCTACGTCAATATTGTAGTATTTGCACTATCGCCAAATGCAGCATTCTTACCACATTACTGTGCCTTCCGGTATACAGGCCAGCAACAAAATGTGTGACCGTTTCTAGTTCTTTTTTATAGAACCTGCATTTGTCCGTTTCTCCCATACTTTCAATGTTTTTTGTAAAGCAATGTGTAGCTGGTATGCTAACCTAGGATACCATTATTAACCTTTCATCTTCTGGTTTCAATTCACCTCTCCTTAACCATTTCTGAGTCAAATCATGGTAAACATGAGGTTGTTGAAGGAGATCACTGTACTTGCCAATATATTTATGACTTTTCCAGTTTTCTTTCCTTCTCATCTGATTCTTCACCTTATATTCTTTCTTTTGTTTTTTGACACATTTAATTGCTGCCTGATTTTTGGTTACTTCTGGTTTAATTTCCATTCCCACTTTACACCAAAACACTTCTGCTAAACTAAGTAAGGATGTCATCTTAGACTTCTTTTTGTACATGTAATCAATCTTTGAGGAGGCCCATACCTTTTTCGGAATGAGGGGTATGTAATCTTGGTACACACTGATTTATATATTACTTGATAAGCGTGGCATACTTTTCTTGTTTTCCTGTCCAACTAATCCAATACGTTTTTTTGAGCCAGTCAGCCACTCCAAAACTGTAAGTTAGAACAGGAAGAGCAACCTGGTTTATAGACTGGACTTAATTCCTAGATGTCAAGGTAGATTTCAATATTAGTTTCAGTCTTCTGAAATTTTCTTATGTAACAGTAACAATACATAATTTCTTCCTTAGTTTCAATAATCCACTTAATCATTTTTATGGATCTTTTTTTGGCCTGTCATTTTTTTGTGATTTTTGTGGGCTTTGTTATACAAAAGAGAGCCCATCCTCCCCAAGACCCTGGCCTAATCCCATTATAGGAATGTTTCCGTATCTTGAGGATTCTACACCATTTTTACCAGTCCTGACACTAGCGTGTACATCACAATTGGATTCTTTTTTTATTCTCAGACCTGTGCACCCAGTTGTCTATTTTATTTTTAACCTACACCTCTCGATAATATAGACTATATAAAAATACAGTTGATAGACCAGTATCATCTTGGTGAGATTTTGTGAAAACAGGGCCCACCATGTGAAGGTATTCATCTCTCTATTTGGACCCTTCATTTTTGGGCTATATGGTGTCCCTGCAATCTTTCAATTACTAACAGACCAAGACCTAAAGTCCCATGGCTGGTGTGTTGCCGCCTAGTCAGATTATGTAAGAATCTACTCTGAAAAGAAGGACTCACATCTGGCCAAGGTGCAAGCTGCATTCAATACCTTAAAACAAGATGAATTAACTGCTAATGCTTCCAAGGGCAAGGTAGAAATAGCACAGGTTAATATCTAGAATACACAATAGGAGGGGTGATTGTTAGTCCCTAAAAAGAAAAGGTTACAGACAGTGAAATATTTCCCATACCAGACACTAAGAAACAATTTGTGAGACTATCTTGGTATTAAACTAAAAATTAAAACATGAACAATGCTATAGGAAAGTTGCTAAATTTGCAGCACATCCCCTTTCAGACCCACCACTGTATAGCACTTCTTCTTCTTCTTTCAGCTTTTCACGGTTAGGGGTCGCCACAGTGGATCAACTGTCCGCTCATGATTGGCAGTGGAGTTTTACAGTGTCAAGTTGCCAGCCCGGCGCCCAACCTTCCACAGAAGGCACACACACACACTCACACCTAGGGCCAATTTAGAGTGTCTAATCCACCTACAACATGTCTTTGGGATGTGGGAGGAAACCAGAGCACCCAGAGGAAACATAGCACTAAAAAGCCTAAATTCTTAAGAACTGCAGCATCAACTAACATAAACACAGCGTCTTACTACCGATAAACGTATCCAGCATCCATCTGCCTGTTCAACATAAAAAACATTCTGCACAACTAAGTTCCAAATTGGTCATTGCAATCCAGTGACCAGAAACTCCTGTCTAAAAACCTAGAAAATCTGCTGGGCATTGTCTCTGCTTGTACAAGATTGCTATGGCCTGGAACTCCTTACCTCTATCAATCAGGTCTACACCCTCCCTCCCATCTTTGAAAACCACTCTGAAAGACTTCCTGTCTAAAATCTGGCTCTGTTCTTGCTCAAAACAGGATAACCTTTATCCCTAAATGTGAACACGTACCTTTTCATTCCTTATACTTCCTTCCTCTCCCCTCCTCACTCACTTCCTCACTGTTATCTAAGCTTCTTCCCTGGCTTTTTCTTTAAATATACCATAAGTTTGTTTTTCCCTCACTTCATATTGCAATTCCTATTTCTATTAAACTAATTTACCTTTATCTACAAACTGTCTAAAATCTTTCTAAATGTTAAATGATTGTCATATACCTTGTGTAGATTCTTAACGAATGTTTTTATATTATGCCTAATTTGTTATAATTATACAATAATTCAATAATTTGAATTGAGAATGATTTTATTTTTGAAGATTGTAAAATTATTGTTCTTAAAGTTAAAATGTTTTCTAATAATTTGGAGCTTTTCTCCCCAGGCCTCCACTGAAAATGGTCTTCTCCACAATTGGATTTTCCCAGTAAAGAAATGCCAATAAATTAATGAATAAATAAATCAATACTGGATGCTTGTACCTGATTTGCAACACTAGAAGGCCCCCTCATAGACCTTGCCAAGGGGAAATGCTCCACCAAGCAAACCGGGCAGTAGAAGCAAAAATGGCTTGGAAACAGTTTGCAGCCATTCAGATTCAAAGTTCAGTATAAGCTATTTTATTTATTTATTTTATTTTACATTTGTTAAAGGAACACTCCACCCTAGAACTAAAAAAATATGTTTTTTTCAGTCTATCTTTGTTTCCAGACCTATTTTAACACCTAAAATTGACTCCAAGTGCTTTATTAGTAATTTTAGATAGTTTACCACAACATGGCTACCGATGGGGCTTGCTATATCAACGTGATCTTCTTCTCCTTCAAGCCTTTCTCTTTCCCATAAAGCATTTCAAGTCTCCTTTCTGTGACTCATGCCAGACATAAGGAAGTAACAGTGATTTCCCATGCCATTGACATATAATGGGAAATCTGTGACTCATTGTCAGTTTGGATTCCTTCTGTGTTAGGCCTGCTTCTTTTCTGTTGCTAATCACCCTCATTTGTGTTTAGATCAGAGCTTGCTTTACAGTATAATTTGAAGTTATCTAGCAGCAGACAGAGTTGTAGCTAAATTGGATGCCTTTGTTCTAAGTGTTCTTTTGTAGTCCTGCTTGAATTGAAAGTGCCCTCCTCCCACACTACTGCAGAGGTGTGAAAACTGCCACTGCAACTGACAGCTCAGAATTGAAAGGAAGGGAGTGCCATTTCAAATGTCTTCCCCTCTGTCTGCAGAATCATTTGTTAGGCAGCAGCAGAAAGATTTATGTAAACAATTTCAAATTAAATTTCGTACAACAGTGCAGGATAACTTTTGATTATTTCATTGTCTACACTATTTTTATTTCCTCCTTATTTCTACACGACATTATTATGTTCACTTATGTATGTTTTACAATCTCTTTGAGGAACATCAGCCTAGTGACATGTTGTTTCTGTATTTTCACTGACATTAGCATCATCTCCACAAACAGTATACTGCAAACCTGTGTCTATGATGCTGGCACAGTAAAAGCATGTACTGAAAACTCACTGTTTTCTATACTCCATGCAGTGAATTTTTTTTTGCGGTGGGCTACTAATTAATATGTGCATGTATGTATCACTTGCATAATGCAGACAACTGAGGCACTTTGGGAGCTTAATATGATCATCTCTAATTCATCTGATACTATTTAGCAATCCTTTAGTCCTTTTTCCATATTACTAATTTTTTTTTGAGGCCGTCCCTGCCTTTCTTTGTCCATATTTCAAATCTTAATGCTACACTCATCAAATATCGAGCAGTTAATTGGCAGTAGACACTACTCAGCCAGACAGTTATTCATATTTTTCACATTAATAATTTGACTTCTGTATCTTTAAAACAACAAAAGAGATGTGCATTTCACTGAAAACATAACGTAAGAGGGTTTACACCCTTCACTAAAAGAAGTATTGCAGCATCCAATTTGCAGTTGTAGTAATTAAACTTGTCAAGTCAGGCAGTAAAGCACACAGAAGTAATACTACTGTCAGTTTCATGAGTACAGACTGACAATTTTGACTCCATAATTTTCCTGTCTACACTATTACAAGTCACTGTACCAGGCAGTGCTGTGTGCCCTTTTGGCAATATTGCACAGATTACTCCAAGTTCTCCTAAATATTGCCACCTGATATCCAAAAGCACATGTTGAAGTGCTCTCCCCTTTTTATAAATGTGTGTAAGCCCTACAAATTACTGAAGGTTACCCAACATACATGTATTACATCACAGAAACCCCTTTGGCATAAAATTTGTAACAGCTGCATAATGTTACGCTGTCTCACACTGTGCATCAGACTTTAGTACATGTTCACACAAGTTACAGTGTGTCAAGGGCACCAGCCTTCATCATCTGCACAGGTGACAGGGAGCACACTACACAAAGGCTTGGACTAGAAACACTTTTACAGGGCATAACTGCAACACAGGATTTTGAACATTGTGATTCCTGTGCCATGTCACCACCCACTTGCTTATCAAGCTCATGTCTAACAATGAATGCCTTCTCAGTGACTGTGCAATAGTGTCTACAGAAACTGGTTACTGCTAATTATATAGGCTCAATGTATTTTTGGTTTACAGTACATACTTCATACATACAACGGCTTTGCTTAGTATGATTTTTGCCTTTATTCCTGTGCATGGTCTGATCTAATTCAGTGCACTACTGCAACTAGGAGACTCTCTGTAATACAAATCTAATGATGCATTTACATATATGAAAAAGTCCAGAACACACAAAACCATGCACGACCAGCAATATACTTATCCTACGGGTGTGCCTGCATTCAGTGTGCCAAAATAAGGATACAAAATTTCCAATTAAATTAACTATGTGCATGAATGTTTGCTATAACACACAGCAATTCATCAACTGCACGTCCACTAATTAGTAGCATTGATCTACCACTGCCTCTCATTTTTATGTTACAAGCAGTCCGTCCACCAATCCTTGCGCTTCCCTTCCAATTCCACGTCAAACATTCATAATAGTGTCACAACCTCATGCTGTCAAGTCAGCAGACCATAACCTTTCAGTTTCCCTTCCCTTCTATCTGCAGACATCATCGCCTTCCCCATATCTGTACTTATAAAGAGATCCTTGCAGGAATTATATGTCTTTTCCATGGGGCGTTTTGCCTTCATCACCACCCTAAACAAAGGTGGACCTAATAATGACACCACAAACTCAAGGCCTATCGTCATCCTTACTCCTCCGCCTCATAATGTACCATAGAACGTAAAAATCAGCAATAAGTACAGCCTATTGAAACCTCTATTATAGGTATTTAACATGAATGTTGCAACAGGCTATATCCTTCAGGGCTGGAGAACAGCCAGCATGATGCCCATACACAAGGATGGGTTCCAAACACAAACCACAGATATTACAGACCCATCAGTCTAAGTAGCCTTGCTTATAAAGCCATGGAATGTCTCATATCGGACATCATAAATCTAGACTATGATAATCAATTAACTTGAGCCACAAAAATTTGGTTACGTTAACGGTAGGTTTTGCCTTCTTATTCCTATAACTTCCTCGGAGAAAGCTTGAATACAACTGCTCAGATGGCTTTATTCATTTCAAGATGAAGACATTCAATTGACAACATACTTCCAACAATTTGGCCCAAAAACCCAGCTATCTGCAAGAGAAACTCTGCAGGCTTTGGAGTTCATGGCAACTTGCATTCTACTAATTCCATATGCGAGTGTGGATATGAGGAAACGTCAATGGTACATAAAAACCTTATGGAGTCAACATTGTCACAGCCTGGAAACAATGATTCCTCTCATTCCCTGCTTGCAACAAGAGTTCCTTTGGTGGGCAGATGTATGTCACCAAAACAAGGGACTGTCATTCATTCTACCCCATGCCACCCAAACCCTAACATAAGACGCATCAGACTATGCTTGGGGGGCCCATCTGGCCGGGAGATGCATTCAGGGCATATGCAGCCCAAACCAATTGCATCTACATATCAACCTAGAAAGGAATGATAGCTGTACAGAATGCTCTGATAGCCTTCAAGGACTTCCTTCATCCAGGACAATTACTGATAAAGATAGAAAAGAATACCGTTATGTGGTACATAAGCAAGCGGGGGGTACCCACTACTCCCCCCTTTGCAGACCAGCCATGGCCTTGTGGAACACAACCTTCACTTAACAACTACATGTTCACGATCAATTCCTGCCAAGAAAGCCAAAAACTCTGGCAGACAACAGAAGCAAAAATCTTATGGACATGCACATATGGAAACTGGAACCCAAAGTCTTCATCGTGTTAACACAAAAATGGTGGAGCCCAGACACACATCTATTTTCCTCTCCCCAAAACTATCATTTGGAAAAATCTCTGCAGAAGAACTCATCACAAAAAAGTATGGAAAGTGGATGCTCTCTCCTTCAGCTGGAATAAACAGTCTATGCCTTTCTCCCTCTGTCTCTACTCTCCACGGTCTGACTAAAAGTCAGACAGGAAAAGTCAAAAATGATTCTGATTGCTCCACTGGCCTTGCCAACAATGGTACCCACGTCTAAGGAGTATGTCACACAATACTCCATGGTACTTGCCGCAAATAGCTCACCTACTGTCTCAGCAGAAGTATCAAACTCTGCACACTCAGCTCCAAACTCTGAATTTTGCAGCATGGCTAATCAACTAATTTCACCAATCACATGTCTCACTAAACCTGTGATGGATGTCATTTTGGAGGCCAGCAGGCCTAGTGTTATTTCAATCTAAAAATGATAAATGGAAGATATTCAAGCACAAGGAATAGACTCCCCAAAGCCCAATATTCATCAGATTTTGCAATACTTAATGGAGATGTTTCACAAGGGCCTAGAATTTTCTTCAATAAGAATCCATGCCTCTGCCATCTCGGATCATTACAAACCAGACCCACCGCTCTTTTCTCATCCCCTGCTAAGGCAGTTTCTCATAGAGGCCAAATATTTAAAGAATTCCCAGGAGAGTGCAGAATCATGCACGACAACTCAATTTGTAGCTGGAAAAAAGAACCCTACCTCCTTTTGAACCAGCAGCTACTGCAGATATAAAACTTTTTTCTTGGAAGACTGTCTTTCTTTTGTCCCTCACTTCAGCTACAAGGTTTTCAGAACTACACGCTCTTTTGACAGTCACTTCAGCTAGAAGTACTTCAAACTACAGGCTATCATGGCAATGGAGACTTTCATTATCTTTGAGCCGTACAGGGTGGCCCTCAGGACCAATTATTCTCTTACATGTTAACTCAATAGAGCTTAGTATATAATGTATTACACCCTCTAAATGTTTTTAGTGTTCATTACAAATCCTAATTTATTTTCTTGGTTACATGAAATTATGGTTTGATGGCACTGCCAGGGGAGGATGGACATGGTCAGCAAGGGCAATCTAAACCCCACTTGATCTAAACCACTAAATCCCCACTTGACCATGATAAATGTTGTCAATTCAGGAATGATGCAAAAATTATGTTATACTGGATAAAAAAAGCTTCTACCTAAATCTATTACCAAAACACCATAACAACCCTCAATAGTTCTGGGCAGGCTAAAATCAACTACTTTGTCCAGGTGATTCCACCACCCCAACCCTGACTAGCTATACCCATAGCTCCCCAGAGACTACTGCAAGTGCCTTTAATAACTCTTTCACTAAAAGAATCCAACCCCTAGCAAATCAACTAACCCCTCTCACTTACACGACATGACTATTCTACCCAATAAATCACTCCAAATTTTAACATCCAAACAATCTCCGCTAGCTTTATCAAAACACTTAAAAAAAAAAATTAAAACCTACCACCCTCTCTGCTGACCTCCTTCCTGTAGTGTACCTACAGATAGCTGCAGATGCCATAGCATATCCCATATCTATCCTCATCAACAGAACCTTATCTGATAACACAATTCCCTCCCTCTGGAAAATATCTCACGTCATCCCACTTCATAAATGTGTTAGCGCCTCAGACATATCCAACTATAGACCCACTGCCATTTTTTCCCCACTAGCCAAAATAATGGAGAAATGTATACACAAGCAAGTAATGCAATACCTTACACAGAATAACTTACCATCCAGCTCCCAGCATTGTTTCAGACCATACCACAGCACCACCTCAGACCTCTTTTCCTTTATTACTGCCATATACCAAACCAGGACTGACAATAATAATTCTCTGCCCTCTTACTTGTCCTATCAAAAGCCTTTGACATTGTCAGCATTGAACTTCTCATTCTTTCACAGAAATCTATTTCTCTCAACATGCCTGCTATCCAGTGGTTCCAGTCCTACCTGACTGGTAGGGAAAACTCTCCAGCCAGCTAACTCTCACACTTGGTGTCCCTCAAGGGTCCATACTAGATCCACTACTCTTGTCTATTTTTATCAACAACCTTAACACTGCTATACCTAAAGCTGCCTGCAGTCAATATGCAGATGATTCCACTCTGATCTGCTCAAACACCTCCCCAACCGAACTGCAAACCTCAACACAAAATTAATTAAACAGATACTGAGAAGTGGGGCACCAACCAATGCCTACTTCTGAACCCGAATAAAACCCGAATAAAACTAAACTTCTACCCCAAAAGTAGATCTACCACACTTTCATTCTCTGTCACATCTAATAATGGTACCACTATTTCCCCAGATCATCACACCAAACTGCTAGGGGTTATCATAGACAATCTCAAACTTTACCTACAGATCAATATACATGCATAGTGGTGTAAATATGTACTTTAATTTTATGACACATTCACCTAACCATCAGTGCATACTACATAGAAAACTTCAGTATTGGCTCTTGTGTACATTTTGCAAAGTTTAATTTTCATCACGCCTTAGGGTGCCTTACTAAATGAGTGAATGTTGAGAAAGCCTTTTCATATGCGAGATATAGCATTTATTTTAAATTTGTCAAACAAAGACTGACAACTATCAAGTGAACCTGAATTAGAAAGGACTGAATACTAAGAAGCCATTTAGGAACATGATAATGGTCTTTCATGTGGAAATACTCAAGTGGAGACAGACAACAATAAAGCCAAGGTGACTGTGAAATGACTGAATAACAAAGACAGACAACGATCCAGCTAAGGTGACTCTGAAAGGATTGAATACCAGGCGATAGAGTTCTTTCATGTGTAAATACTCAGCTGGAGACAGATAACTATAAAGAAAGGAGAACTTGTCTTGTCCTCACTTCAAGGCATTCAGCAAGTCAGGGGTTGAAGGGCTGCTAACACTTCTTGACTATTTATCATTTTACCCTAAGCTGCATATGAAATTGTGTAGTAAATGCTTTCTCAGCAGATGAATGCTCTTTGAATACTACTTCACAGCAGGAAACTCATAGCAAGTCAATAATATGACTGTGTCTGGAGACGGTGGCCCAGCATGTGTTTGTATCTGAGGCTTTAGACTAAATGCAGTTTGAATTTCCTTAAATACTGATGTGCATGATAAAAGGTAAATGACAGTAACAGCTAAAACAATTTCAGAGGTGTTGAGGTCTCTGATTCCATTGTCGGTGTTGCTATGCCTCAAGAGGGATTAAAAATAAAGTCAGGATGCAACATAAGGAACCTGGATACTTTGTCATTAATGGTAACATGTGGACAATATGGCAGGTCCAAAACTGTTGTTGACCCAGGTGAAATCAAACATGTGGTAGTCACATATGTGCAATTGTACACACCTTGATGTACCATTTGCCCGGCTGAACACTAAGGCCACGATCGGCTGTATGCACACTGCCAACATGTGTCACATTCAAACATTCTCAAGTGTCTCACCAGCAAGCAGTCTTATGAAGTGAATGATGAAATGATCCCAGAAACTACAAGCCTTTTAGTCTGAATAGTCTAATATGGAAAGCAACAGACTGAATTCACAGGGAAATGTTCTATTCAAAGACACTGGGCCAAACTCGGTTTAGCTGAGTTAAGAGAAGGCTATGTCTACGTAAGTGGTTCGACTTTATGAAAGTCACTAAGGCACTGCATGCAGGGGAAATGGTGCACACAGGAACACCAACCTGGACCTGGCTAAGACATTTGATACAATATCCAAGTCAGGTAAAGCTGACAAAATCAATGACTTGCCAATAAACTGCTACATGTCTCAGACAGGGACAGAAAAAAATGAAAATGCAAAAAAAGGTCTTTGAAGCAGCGGGCAGTTGTAGTTATACATATTTTTTTCTGCCACGTCATTCCATACAAGGATACTACACTTGTTTTATGTCCATGACCTTGGACTTCTGCAAACACACTGGCCACATTTCGGAGGCCTCTATGAAGACTGTCCATATGGCTCTTGTTATTTCCCCTCAGGGCAGCCAGTTCCAATGTAGCCCCCCCCCCCTCTGTGCTAATGTCTGTCCAGTGCTCTTCCCATTCCATTGTGACTTACTTCCAGTATAGCAGCCTTTGCTTGGTTTGCTTTGTAAAGACTGAAGCAAAGTTTTCATTCAGTGTTTCTGCTTTTTCCAGTTTTTATGTGATCACCCTGTCAATAACCACATAGCCACAGCAGTCAGGAAATCCTTCTATGTAGCACACCTCATCACTAAGGGCTTTTGATCCAGAAAAAAGAAGCTCATTCTCCCATTGCACTCATCCCTCATAAGACCCATGATAGAGTACTATGCCCCATTAGGTATGTACCTCACAAGACATCTGCAACAACTAGAAAGACCACAAAAATTCCTCATTAAAAGAATCATAGGCGTAAAGTAGATGCCCTATGCTCACCATCTAAAAAAAACTCCAGCTATACTCTGTCGCATATTGCCTACTGAGAGGCGATCTCTGCTTAACATACCTGGCCATGTCAAACCCACTGCTGTTGGACATGCCACACTGTAAAAAGTCCCAGTCCCTCAGAGCCACACGAGTCAGGGATCTTAACCTGGTCATCACAATGAACATAACATGCTAGAGGGATGGGTTCCTGAACCATACACTACCCATACTCTGGAATAGATTGCCCATACATGTGAAGCTGAGTGCCTCTTTGGCCCTCTTCAAAAGGAAACTTGATGATTGGATGGGAGATAGGAAATTCAGCCTGCAGATCACATCAGTCGTCCTGCTATACAGGCGACCAGGATAGTTAATATTCTGGGAAGAAGAAATACCCAGGAAATTGTGATGCCTAGCCTTGTGTAGGCCCTTGGGTAGATAGGCTAGTATGACCCTATGAACCTATATAAAGACCATAAAGACATTTTCACTAATAAGATATAAGCACTTACTTTATCTCATCTATTTATTGTGTATATATGTATTCCATAGTATTTATAGGGAATCCATCACAGTTTGCAAGAGATATACTGCTTAGATTATGGGTCTTGTTTTTGTAGGCCAAAACATTCATTGTATAAAGGGAAAGTGGATAAAATATGTACACATATCTTTACTGCTAAACAATACGTATTTTCAAATAAGTAATTTTACATCGAAACAAATAATAAATTACTTTTCCCAATTGCAATTAATTTACACTAATTGCCAAAATATGACAGAAAAGACTTATCCTGTAAACTGTTAAACCTTTGTATATTTTAAGAACCAAAAAAGTACCGCAAGGCAAATGGGTAAATGTTCCGTCGCTATAGTGCAAATGTAAAATCCAGCAATGAAAATAAATGGAAACGGAGCAAAAGCAGGCAAATACTTGTGGAAACTGTATCTCTTAAAAATTCTATTGTGAGCAGAAGTCCAAAAACAGATGAGCGCTTCCGCTAATAAAGCTTCCTCAGATCTATGTATGGTTACATAGATCTAAGGAAGCTTTATTAGCGAAAGCGATCATCTGTTTTTGGACGTCTGCTCACAACAAATTTTTAAGAGATACACTTTCCCACAAGTAGTTGCCTGCTTTTGCTACATTTCTATTCATTGTCTTTGTATATTTTAGTTTACAGCAGTTAGTTTTCAAAAGCACATCTAATTTGTAAGGAGCCACCAAGATTTGAAAAAAATATTTTCCTTTATAAAAGGTCTTTTTTATTGGCAAGATGCAACACACTAGTATTCACCAAGATTTGAAAAAAATATTTTCCTTTATAAAAGGTCTTTTTTATTGGCAAGATGCAACACACTAGTATTAAAAAATAATTATTATTTTCATAAATAACTCATCTGAATTCATGACAAAGTTTAATTTTATTTTTCGGAGTTTATTCAGCTGCATCTTACAGTGGATGGCATGCCTACAGTGCGGATGTGGCCATATGAATGGTTTAAGGATGCAAAGATAATGTGTAATGCATGTCCTTTTAGCTGTGAAATTATACAACCAAACATAAATGTCTACAGCATTGAGTTATCAACAATTGGTACAGTTTATATGTTCTTATGGTGCAATGGCTGTGCAGGAAGTACATTATCTGACTCTTCTAGATACCCCTGGCAGGCACACTCCATGTTGAACTAACATCAGCAGAAAATGCCATACATATCCTGCAAACCAGCAGGTCTGTCAATTATTCATACTGTTACTGAAACTTGTAATCATTGGTGGTGTACTTTAGCAGCACTACATAGTGTGATGCTTGTACAGGAAAATATTTCCAGCACAGCAGAGCATGCATAACATATATGTACCATGTAGTGGACAATACGTATACATTGTGTCACAGATATGCTTCTCTGAAGCATAGCTATTCCTAGACATCAGCAGAATATAATCTCATTATCAATATATCAGGATAAAAGTAGTACTTGTCTGTGACACTTACACCTGACCTGCCGTAATAGCTGTCAAATCATTGTGCAAGGAGGTGCTGCAGTATCAGTGTGTTAGCAGCTTGAAACACTGTGTAGCAGCAATGCCCCATGATCAATGTCAGAGGAGGTGCACAGTGTTTAATAGTATTGTGGTCAGGTGTATGTGTGTCACCAAAACTATTCCCTCCTCTTTCGTCTCATCACCTTTATCTGCCTTTTGCATCTTCCCCACCCTATGTCTCTCACTCCTTTTTTTGGTTGACTCGAACTTTTTATCTTACGTTACTATGTCCTAGATTTTAAACAAGATTTTATAATAGCAAACATTCTTATGTAAAACCTTCCTCATTACCTAGATGAAAACAGTTTTGGTACTTACTTTTCTTGCTTGCTTAGAGAAAAACAGCTTGTGTACTCACTTTTCTCTCTTTTGTAGAGGAAAATATTTTTTTCTGTTCAGGCATGTACTACGGTCAGCTCCCAGTGTTCTCTCCTGTCTATCTGATGAATGTGGGCATCTTGGGGCAATGTAGAAGTTGCACCTGTCCCCCCCGGGGATTCCAGATACTGGCTACGGTTCTTGCCGCCCCTATAGTGCCTTTTTTAGGCAGGGTTGAAATGACAAATTCACCACCGTAACAGGAACAGGCAAGCAAAAACTGAGGGTGATGCTACTCAATGCTAGAATCCTAAATCTCAAAAATCAGTCACTCGTGGCACTCCTTAAAATGCAGAACATCGATATCTGTGTAGTGACTGAGACCTGGTTCAAGGCTTCAGAGAGCACACCTGCACTACCAGGCTATAACTCCTACCACACTTTACGGCCATGTAACCTGGACCGAACACCAAAGGCGGAGGGGTGTCCATATTCATTATGGATATCCATACCTCCAGGCTAGTTGATCAGTATAATGCAGCTGAGGTTATCCAAATGCAACTAACTCTGGGCAAAACTGCAATCTAAATTGTAGCTTGCAACAGATCACCCACCATGACCCAGGATTCCCACTCCTCATTTGTTGATGTACTGGAAAATATTAGGGTTAAACCAAACACCCTAATAATGGGCGATTTCAACTACCCCACCATTAACTGGGAAAACTACTCATGTACCAAATCATTCGCTCAACGCTTTCTGGAATTCATAAACTCCAATGCCCTGGATCAACATTTCCACAACCCCACCACGGGCAATAATATCCTGGATCTAGTCATTAGCAATAGTCATTAGCAATAGGAGTGACCGGTGTTGCACACCTAAAGCCAATGCCTCATTGGTCCACTCCAACCATAAGCTAATGACCTAGATAGCCACATCCGGCCTCCACCCTCCATTAAGGAAACCATAGTAAAAAAAGTCTCCAAAGACAACTGCATGCTTCTTAATACAGAAGTGGTGAACTTAATGACACCCATGCAGACGGACATTACAGTTACGACTACTGAATCCTACATAATTGCACTTTATAAGCACTTACATGAGTGCATGGATTGTGCTATCCCAAACAGAACAAAGACGCTATCCTACAAAAAAAAGAAGCCAATCTGGTGGTCCCCTGACATAAACAAACTGTACAACAGAAGGAAGAAACTCTTGCAAAAGAGAGTAAAATCCCACAGTGGAGGAGCTCCATGGTCAGCCTCAGTAAGAAGCTGTGATCCCTGATAAATCCTCCAAAGCTAGTTACAAAAACAAAATCGCCACTGATTCTAAAGACAACCACAAAGCATTCTATAACTATGTCAAGAATCTCAATGGTAACACTCATATACGCTCTGAGTTACAGCACAATGGCTATAAATATACAGACACAACTGATATTGCCAACATCCTGGCAGATAGGTTGAGTGCTAACTTTACCCCCTCACACCCCCTAAAGAGCCTATCTCCATACCGGAAGAATGGAAAGTTCCTGTAATCACAGCTGCACAGGTAAAAACCACACTCTCCAAAGGCAATAACACATCATCCATGGGACCAGACAACATTCCAGGCTGCGTTATCCATGAACTACAAAATGAACTGGCACCCCACCTAAGTAGCATGTTCAATCATAGCCTCACCTCATGCTTTGTGCCTGCTGAATGGCGCACAGCAATGGTTATCCGACCCCACAAGGGGGGGGGGGGGCACCACGGATCCCGGGAACTAACAACCCATTAGTCTCACGAGCCTGGTCTGCAAGGCCATGGAATGTATTATCATGGCACTTACAAAGACATTGGCAATCTCCAAAATCTGGATCCCACTCAGTTCGGGTTTGTTAAAGGCCAATCATGTCTACTAAACCTGATTAACTTACTTGAAGCAGTGACCATAGACGAGGGTAAGGTGGTTCACACAGCCTATCTATATCTCACCATGGCTTTTGAAACCATCACCCACTCTGGAATTATAGATAAACTCACTAAACTAGGTATAAATCCCTATGCCACAAGATGGGTTGCCAAATAGCGCACTGACAGAACACACACTGTGAAAGTAGCAGACTCCAAATCCAACTTCAGACCAGTGACAAGTGGAGTACCACAAGGTCCAGTCCTGGGTCCTCTCCTGTTTGGTATCTACTTTTCTGAAATACAGGTTAACACAGGAGGTCTTTGGCTAACGAAGTTCTCAGATGACTGCAAACTAGGAGCCATAATCAAAACTCATAACGATGTGCACATCCCCCAAAAGGGCCTCACTGAGAAAGATGCCTGGTGTCAAAGCCATGGCCTCAAGCTCAATGCAAAAAAGTGCATTGTCATCCCCTTTGGTAAAAACTCTGTACCCATGAACTATTACATAATAGGCGGTAGTATACTTAACAGTGAAAGTGTGATAAGAGACCTTGGGACGCAGGTGGACAGTAGTCTCTCCTTTGATAATCACATCACCACAGTACTCAGGAAATCCTTCTACATGGCACACCACATCACAAAAGGTTTCTCATCCAGAAAAAGAGGTGATTTTTAAAGAAATCACAATGCCTCTGAGCTACATGCTTTAGGGACCTAAACCTTGTCACCACATTAAACAGAACATGCCGGAGGGATAGATTCCTGTCCCAGACACTTCCCACACACTGGAATAAACTACCTATTTCTATCAATCAAAGATCCTCAGTAGCAGACTTCAAGAAAAACCTTGATGACTGGATGGGAAATAGGAAATTAAGCCCTGTGATCACCTCTGTGGCTCTGCTTGACAATGGCACAGGAAAATAATTTTCTTGGGTGGCAAAAGTCAGTGTACATTTTTGGTTGGGCTTGTATAGGACCCAGGGCTGATAGCCTAGTACCTACCTATGAACCTATAATTCCTGTATCGAGACTGACAATTTTGACTCCATAATTATGTCAAGAATCTAAATGGCAATGCATGAGATCCGATTTGAGCTACAAGAGAATGGCATTAAATATACTGACCACGGATATTGCCAATATCCTGGCATATTGATTTTGTGCCAACTTCACCCTCCTCTCACCCCCTAAAGGGCCAATCTCAATATCAAAAGATTGCAAAATTCCAATATGCACAGCCACACAGGTAGAAACTGCACTCTCCAAAGCTAAGAATACAGCATCCAAGGGACCAGATGACATCCCAGGCTGTGTACGGCATGAACTACTAAATGAACTGTCACCTCACCTAAGTGTCATGTTTAATCATAGCCTGACATCAGGCTTCATGTGCACTGAGTGGCGCACAGCTACAGTTATCCCACTACGCAAGGGGGGGGGGGTCTGCCTTGGATCCCGGGAACTACCATCCTATCAGTCTGACAAGCCTGATCTGCAAGGCCATGGAACTCAATATCATGGACCTTATAAACAAAGACATTGGCAACCTTCAAACACTGGTCCCCACCCAGTTTGGGTTTGTGAAGAGTCGATCTAGTCTCCTGAATCTGATTGACTTCTTAGAATCAGTCTCCATAGCTGAGGATGAGGGTAAGGCAGTCCACAAAGCCTATATGGACCTCGCCAAGTCTTTTGAAACCATCCCCCACTCTGGAATCATAGGTAAACTTACTAAGCTGGGCATAAATCTCTATATGTCACTCGATGGGTTGCTAACTGGCTTACTGACAGAACCAAGACTGTAAAAGTAGCAGACTCCAAATCCAGCTCCAGACAAGTAACAAGTGGAGTACCTCAGAAATCAGTCCTGGGAACACTCTTGTTTGGTATCTACTTCTCTGAAGTACAGGCCAACAGTGAGGGACTCTGGCTAACAAAGTTTGCAGATGACTGCAAACTGGTAGCCATTATTGAATCCTCAAATGATGTGCATATTCTACAAAAGGGCCTTACAGAAACAGATGCCTGGTGCCAGAGCCACGGGCTCAAGCTTAATACCAAGAAATGTATAGTTATTCCCTTTGGAAAAAGCATGTACCCATGAATTACCACATTGGTAGCAGGACACTAAACATCGCAAGTGTGATGAGAGACTTAGGGACCGAGGTAGACAGTGGTCTCACTTTCGATAACCACATCGCCACAACATTCAGGAAATCCTTCTATGTGGCACACATCATCAGGAAGTGCTTGTCATCCTGAATAAAGGAGGTCATTGTCCCACTGTACTCATCCCTCATTAGACCCATTATAGAGTATAATGCTCCGTTTGGTATGTACTTCACAAGATAGATTCAACAGCTGGAAAGGCCACAGAAACACCTCACTAAAAGAATCACAGGCCTAAAGCAGATGCCATATGCTGACCGTCCTAAAAAACTCCAGCTATACTCTGTGGCCTATCATCAGTGTCAGCTGTACAAATAATGCTCTAATATTTGATGTTCCTTTCCTCTGTTATGTATCTGTAGTAAACTAGGAGAATTGAATGGTGCAGTATTGCCCATAGTTGCATTTACTAAGAGAATCATGGTTTTGTATAATTTATTCTCACATATCCATCCTCAACCCTTTTTCCCATTTCATACATGAGGTTGGGGGTCACATCTACAGTAACAATCATCGCAATATATGAATACAATATTCCACTGGTATGTACTAGTAGCATCAAGGAGAAAAAAACATTTCTAGAGGTGGTTTAACTTGGCCAGCGGCTGCCTTTACTTATATTTTGCAATAAATTATAGAATACTTGGTAAATAGTATTAACACAAGCACTCAGGTCACTCCAAGGCAAGTACAAATATGACTCAGTCATTGTCTATGCTGGTGTGAATGACCTGAGACGTACCGCCCTGGACTACATGAAAAGAGACATAGAGGAGCTCTCTGAGCATGTAGCCCAGGCTGGTATGACCCTGACCTTGAGTAGCATCTTACCCTCACCAAGAATGATGCCACAATATGAAGACAGGATGATCAATTTAAACAATTGGCTTAAGTATTGGTGTCATTCAAAGGGGATCCAATGCCTGTCAGCTTGGGATGATATGCACGACAAGCCACGATGCTTTGCTAGGGACGGCTTGCATTGTCACCCCTGGGCTTTTGGATATATGCAAAGGCTCTTGCTGCCCCCATAGTGCCTTTTTTAGGCAAGGCTCAAAAGACAAACCCACCTCCATAGGTATCACAAGGGATAAGAAACTAAGAGTAATGCTACTCAACGCTAGAAGTCTAAACCTCAAGATGCACGCACTCGAAACTCTCCTTAGCATGGAGAACATCGATATCTGTGCAGTAACAGAAACCTGGTTCAGGACACCCGAGAGCACCCCAGCACTACCAGGTTATACCTCATACCATGCTTTTCGGGCCCAAAACTTGGACCGAACCACAAAAAGAGGGGGAGTATCGATATTCATCAAAGATACCCACACCTCCAGGTTGGTGGCAAAGCACGAAGCATCAGAGACTATCCATGTGCAACTAACAGTGGGTAAAACTGCCTTCCAGTTTATAGCCTGCTACAGACCACCCTCCCAAACCCAGGAACCCCACTCGGCCTTCCTGAGAACACTGGAAAATATGAAGGTCTCTCCGAACACCATTATATTGGGTGACTTCAACTACCCAAACATAGAGTGTGAGCATTATTCTAGCTGCGACACTCTTGCCCAAAGGTTCCTAGAATTCATAAACTCAAATGCTATGGAACAACTTGTTACCACTCCCACAAGAGGGGAAAACATACTGGACCTGATCATCACCAACATGGGGACTCTATGCTCCAGACCAGAAGTGTATGCCTCACTGGTAAGATCAGACCATAAACTGATCTCACTGGATATTCACATCCCGACCCCACCCCATGCACAGAAAACCACAGTGAAAAACTTCTCTAAAGCAAATTTCACACTCCTCAAAACTGAGGTGGAATCCTTCAAAGCCCCCGGGGCTGTGGAAATTACGTCCCAGACCACAGAATCCTTTATAAATGCATTCTATGAACACCTTCAGGAATGCATGGATCATGCAATCCCAAATAAAACCAAGACCCAATCCTCCAAAGGCAGACGACCTGTCTGGTGGACCCCAGCCATAAACAAACTATACAATAGAAGGAGGAAGCTACTACATGATAGAGCAAAATCCCTAAAAGGGAAGACATCTCTGATCAGTATTAGCAAAAAACTAAGGGCACTCATAAAACCGTCAAAGGCCAGCTTCGAGAGAAAAATTGCACAGGACACTAAGGATAATCACAAGGCTTTCTTTAGTTATGTTAGGAACCTGGGTGGGAATTCCCAGATATGCTCAGAATTAGTCCAAAATGACACAAAATACAATGATCCCACAGACATTGCCAACATCCTAGCTGACAGGTTCAGTGCAAACTTCTCTCCCACCCCCTCCACACCAAAAGGGCAAATATCTATCCCAGCAGAGTGGTGCCCCCCTGACATCTCAGATGGTCAGGTGGGAGCCGCCCTCTCCAAAGCAAAAAACACAGCATCAATGGGACCAGACGGTGTCCCAGGCTGCGTCCTACATGAACTCCAAGAAGAGCTAAACACAAACATAAAACTACTGTTCAATCTCAGCCTTACTACAGGATATGTACCCAAAGAGTGGCGTACAGCAACAGTGGTCCCTCTCCACAAAGGTGGTGCCTCAACGGACCCTGGAAACTATCGCCCCATAAGCCTGACTAGCTTGGTCTGCAAAGCTATGGAAAGGATCATCATGGACCTCATAAATAAAGATATTGGGGACCTACAGACACTGGATCCTACCCAGTTTGGCTTTGTTAAGGGCAGATCCTGCCTCTTAAACCTGGTTGACTTCTTTGAAACAGTCACCAAGGCCATTGAGGAAGGGAAGGTGGTCCACACAGCCTATCTGGACCTCGCAAAAGCCTTCGATACAATACCCCACTCGGGCATTATAGATAAGCTCACCAGCTTAAATATGAACCCCTATGTCACTAGATGGGTTGCAAACTGGCTCAAGGACAGAACCCACATGGTTAGAATTGCTGGAGCCATGTCAGACTCCAAACCAGTTACAAGTGGCGTCCCACAAGGCTCAGTCCTGGGACCTCTCTTGTTTGGTATATATTTCTCGGAGGTACAGGCCAACACGGAAGGACTGTGGCTGACCAAGTTCGCAGATGACTGCAAATTGGGTGCCATAATCGACTCTCCCGCCGACACAAGCATCCTCCAAAAGGGCCTCACAGAAACAGACAACTGGTGCCAGAGCCATGGCCTCAAGCTAAACGCCAAAAAGTGTATAGTCATCCCCTTTGGCAAAAACAAAGTGCCCACAAATTACCACATAGGTGGTAATCCATTAAGTACAGAAGAAGTAATTAGGGACCTGGGGACCCTAGTTGATAGCAATCTCTCATTTGACAACCACGTGGCCAAAGTGGTTAGAAAAACATTTTATATAGTCCACCTAATCATGAAGGGATTCACATCTAGATTAGGGGAGGTCATCGTGCCTCTTTACTCATCCCTCATCAGGCCCATAATCGAGTACAATGCCCCTTTTGGGATGTACCTTACCAAACACCTGCAGCAACTGGAAAGACCCCAAAAGTACCTCACCAAGAGGATCAAAGGGCTCAAACAGATGCCATATGCTGCCCGGTTAAAGAAACTCCAGCTCTACTCAGTGTCATAACGCCTGCTCAGAGGTGACCTGTGCCTGACGTATAAGGCCATGTCCAACCCGGAATTAAGGGACATGCTGCACCTCAGAAAATCCAAATCCCATCGAGCTACACGCTCGAGAGACTTGAACCTCAGCACTGAAATAAATAGGACATGCTGGAGGGACAGATTCATAACCTAGAGGCTCCCTTCACTCTGGAATAAAATCCCAGTCCAGGTTAGGCAGAGTCCCTCACTGACTCTCTTCAAGAGGAATCTTGATGAGTGGATGGGAGATCATAGGTTTACCCCGGGTATCACTTCTGTGTCACTGTTAGACAGAGGCACAGTATACTAACCTTGAAAAAGGGCATAGCAAAATTAATTTAAAATGGGTGGCGAAAGCCAAACACACTCTGGCTAGGCTTATAAATGCTCTAGGGCAGATAGCCTAGTATGAACCTATGAATCTATAAAAAAATTCAGTCTCACTGGACATGTGATCAATGTGCCCATTGTAATTCAAGCATGGAAAGAATTCCAGCCATTGGTGAGCAACTTCTACTGGGATACACAAAGTAAAGCCATCAGCAGGTATTTTATGATAGAGTAAAAAGTGTAATGACGTACTGCAAAACTATAGACAGTTGAAAGGATAACTGCTAGAACTACAATCAATTATATTGTGATTAGCTTTCCCTCCCAACAGTCCGGACTTTGGCAGAGTGTCCCTCAGTATTCCTTATACCCTTGCCATCTCCCTCATACATTGGCATTCTTCATATTATGCAGGCAAACACACATTTTATTTTAGCTACTGTCTTAATTTTAATTTTTATTTTACAGGAAGTTAGAGACATGTCAAGAGTTTAGACAGCAGGCTGAAACGAGTATTTTTTCCTGCCACTGATATTTGATAGTAAGTACAGGCTTATTAATGTTTGATGTACAACGCCCTGCTCCAGGAAAGGCAAAACAAAAAAAGGACTCCCGCAGTTACTAAGCCGATCGCTGCAATGTTAGCGACCGGCTTAGTACAGTTAGATGTGGAACCCTCTTGCACCTATTTCGTTCTTCAAGAAGCAAAAAGAAAGAAAAAAGAGAAAACTGACTCCACAAATGACTCTACAGTAATAAGCCGATCGGCTTATTACTGGTTGATGTACAGCCCTCTAACGTTTAACGGCAGCACCAATTCCCCTCAGCAAGGACTTAAATGTGCAAAAAAAAAAAAAAAAAAAACGCACTCTGCAGTAATAAGCCGATTGGCTTATTACTGGTTGATGTACAGCCCTCTGCCGTTTAACGGCAGCACCAATTCCCCTCAGCAAGGACTTAAATGTGCAAAAAAAAAAAAAAACGCACTCTGTAGTAATAAGCCGATCGGCTTATTACTGGTTGATGTACAGCCCTCTGCCGTTTAACGGCAGCACCAATTCCCCTCAGCAAGGACTTAAATGTGCAAAAAAAAAACGCACTCTGCAGTAATAAGCCGATCGGCTTATTACTCGTTGATGTACAGCCCTCGGCCGTTTAACGGCAGCACCAATTCCCCTCAGCAAGGACTTAAATGTGCAAAAAAAAAAAAAAACGGACTCTACAGTAATAAGCCGATCGGCTTATTATACACACACACACACACATACATACAGTTCAGTCTCTCATGCATCATTAATACACACAAGCATGCACACACATTCATTCTGAGTTCTGCATTCAAAAAAACACGCACACTGGTTTCACAAACACAACCTGCTCTGCATGCACACAGACATACATACTGCTTTTAGGCACGCATTCACTCGCACACAAACAGGCAGAAGTACTTCTCAAACACATGCATGCATACACAACAAATGAAAAATACATTTTTAGACTTTAGTACATAACTTTGGTAAAATAGTTGTATGCATTCTAGGTACTTACCGAAAAAAATGTACGATATGCTGTGTGTGTTCAACGGACTTTGCCTGCTGTCCTGTTTGAAAATGCCTTGACACAACAATGTTTTCGCTCCGGGTTGAAACTGGGGAGGTTAAACAGTTCCACAACAAGTTTTACTGAATGGTTATAGTCAGATAAGCGGGTGACATCACAGTGTGGGGCGGATCAGGATCATCAGGAGAAAACTACTGATTTGCTTGTGTCGAAGGTACGTCAGGAAGGTAGAGACCAACTCTACCTCAAGGAATGCGATACCAAAGGATGGGGGATGGGCTTTCCTGCCCTATGATACGGAAAGGCAAACATGTAGAACGAATAAACTTCTGTTTGTGTTCTGCTAAGTCATTAGTGCTGGAATGAGTTTATAGGGAAAGATAAAGACTCTGGGCTGAGTTAAATTGTAGTGGAGCCCGGAGTTTTCCTTTAACCGGGCT
>NC_056736.1:762733810-762753193 GCF_019279795.1 Protopterus annectens
ACAGAAAGTTCAGTCCAGGAATCCCATGTTCCCTCTCTCTGGAAAAGTCACACATTATCCCTTTGCACAGAGGAGGAAATTCAACAGAGATTAATAACTTTAGACCCATAGCAATCTTATCTCTCTTGCCAAAACACTTGAAAAATATATTCATAAACAATTGCTAAACTAACTCTTGCAGGAAAAACTCCTATCCCCACACAGCATGGTTTCTGTCCCTCCCATACTTCTGACACTGCCCTTCTAACCTATAAAGATACTGTCAATAAAGCTAGAGAGAATGGAAAACAGGTCTCTTCCTTATTTCTAGACTTGTCTAAACCTTTTGACACAGTTTGTCACAGCAAATTTCTACTTCAAATGTCCTTACTAGGTCTCACTCAGCCCACCCTTCTATGGTTTAAAAGCTACCTGTCCAATAGGTATCAGTCAGTAAAATGGCACTCCATGACCTCTCTGTACCTCCCAGTTACCAGTGGTGTACCACAAGGCTCTATCCTTGGTCTCCTCCTCTTTAACATTCTCATCAATATCCTCTGCACATCCACACAACAGGCCTCCCTAATACAGTTTGCAGATGACTCCACACTCATTTACACATCATGGCATACCTCAAAAACTTACTCAGGACAGTTTAACAGCAACTGAAACATGGCTTTATAATTCATAAGTCCCATGCAACCCTAAAAAAATACTACTTTTCCCCCAAATCACTCTCCCTTGGAAAAACAAAAAAATTAAAGTCCTCTGTCTTGACAATACAACCATTGAAGTCACTTGTCATAGCAAATTATTAGAGATGATAGCGGATGATAATCTTAAATTCGACCTGCATACACAAAATTGCATAAGAAAAAATTAGGGATGTTTTACAAAGCTAAAAACTTTCTCACCAATGTAACTAAAACTACACTTGTCACAACTTACCTCCTCTGCACACGTCTTTATGGTGCTCCCATCCTTAATAACCCCAGGGCATCACAAAAGTCAAAACTTGTGCAATGCTATAACAAAGTTGCTACATTTGAAGCAAATATCCCTTTTGGAACCCACCACTGTATAGCACTAAACAGCCTAAATTGTCAGAGTTACCCCATCAACTGACATATACACTGGGGTGCCAAAACATGCTGAAGGTTGGGGGGGGTTGAAGACAAAAGGGGCACTTAGTGAGCGAAAAGGGCAGTTTTTATAGCTGTCTGCTGCCATAATAGAAGCACATCTGTGACACAAGCTGTACATACTGTAAATATGGGTTACATTTGGAATGAGTGCACAGAAATGTTAAAGAAACGTACAAATGAAGGTAATGTTCCACCTGCATAGCATGTGATTCAGTAAAAAGTGCAGTAGTGCTGTAACCCATTTAGGGTTGTCACACAAAGATCATCCGGCAAAGGAAGCTGTAATACACATCATTCAAACTGTTAAACACTCAGTCAGACTGTTAAACACATCATTCAAACTGTTAAACACATCATTCAAACTGTTAAACACTCAGTCAGACTGTCAAACACTCAGTCGGACTCCAAATGAAGTGATTTAACAGCTTCCCACTGCTCTTTGATGGTGACCACTGATTGCTGCTAATGCTTTAATGCACGACTAGAACTTAACAGTAGTCTGGGTACTTAATAAACACTTGTTAAGAATCTTTCTGATGTCAAAATGGTGCTTAACAAGCATGCTTTTCCCCAAATTCAGAGCATAACCACAGTGATCTATACGCTACAAGTCATTATCTATCAAAAATAAGACATAAAATGCCTCACAGAACATCTAGATCTTAGCAGCAGCCACAACTCAGGTTGAAGAAGTTGAGTTTGATCAGGCTTATTGAAGGCTTCTGCCATGGACCCACCTGTTCTATGACTAGGGGAGTGGGCTTTTGCTGTATGGGATTCTCTTTGTAGTTTTGGCATTTAGTCATTATAATGTATTACTGCTGATGAAGGCTGAGGCAGAAATCAGTTTGCTTTTCCACTCCTGCTGTATTTAATATATATTTATCATGTTTTTAAGCTGACTGCAGTGCTGACTGTTTTTTTTTGCTAGCAGAGTGTGTTATAATTAACCTCATAAACTGTGATGTCAAGAACCTTGTTTGACTTGACCCCAAACACTTTGGCTTTGTGAATGGGGGGGGAGATCCTGTCTCGTTAAGCTGATAAACATTTTTGAAAAGGTTCCAGAGGCTGTAGATGATGGTCCTGTGGAGAATGCAGTGTATCTTGACCTGGAAGATGCCTTCAACACCATTCCCCATGCCAGCATTGTACAAAAGCTAATTGCTTTAAAAATCGACCCATATGTGGTAAGATGGATAGCAAACTGACTGAAACACAAAACCCACACAGTGTGAGCTGCAGATGTCTCACCAATAAGTATGATAGTGACGAGTGGTGTCTTTCCAGGCTCATTGTTGGGATATCTACTTTTTCTTATTCACTTCTCAGATCTCCAAGTGGAGAGCCAAGTCCTCTGGCTAATAAAGTTTGCAGTCATCTGCAAACGGGAAGAGGTTGTTAAGTCACCCTGTGATACCCAAACTCTTCTGAATTAACTCTTCCTAGTATACCCCTTGGTGCACTAAAAGTGGATGTTAAATGCTAAAAGCTGTAGTACCCTCACTTTTGGTAACAGCCCCTTCTGACGTCATACTGCATAGCCAATATACCACCACAAAATGAAAATGTTGTCACAGACCTAGATACTCGGGCTGACAGCTCCCTCTCTTTTAACCATAATAAGACAATGGTCATCAGAAAGCCCTTTTATTTAGCCCACCTAATTTATTTATTTATTTCCAGTTATTTACCAGGAAAGTCCAACTAGGACTAAGCCCATTTACAGTGGAGGCCCAGGGAGAAAACCTCCACAGAGATTTACAAAATAGACATTAAATAAATGTGCAAAATACACATTATAGATTAAGTGCAAAAGCTGTTTGAACATTTTAACACTATATGCTTATGTTACATAACTGACTTTATACTGAATAAGAACATTCATCATATATAAAACCCAGCCGGTGGGGATCCACAAGCCAGTGCATTTCTTCGTGCCAGTCCAAAGCCCAAATAAATGGGAAGGGTTACATCAGGAAGGGCATCTGGTGTAAAACTTTTGCCAAATGACATATGTGGGCAACAATACAGATTTCCATACTGGATCAGCTCAAGACCTGGGTTAACAATGACCACCACCAGTACTGTTAGAGCAGGGGTGTTGGTGGAAATTGGGCTACTGTTGGCTAAAAGAGATGGAGAAGAAGAGGGGAAGGCATGCCAAAGGCAGGAAGAGAGGAGGAAGGTTAGGAGTGTGATAGTGAGGGTAAGAACTGTGAATTCTGGTAATATGGCTGGCATAGGAGAGAGCTAGCTGATATGATAGAGAGAAGGAAGGTTGATATATTGTGCATCTAAGACACCAGATGGAAGGGGAGTAAGGCCAGGTGTATCGGAGGTGGGTGGATTCAAATCATTCTATCATGGTGTGGATGGGATGACAAATGGGTAGGGGTTATCCTGAAGGAACAGTATGCCAAAATTGTTTTGGAGGTGAAGAGAGTGTCAGGCAGAGTGATGTTTATGAAGCTGAAAATTGATGGTGTGATGATGAATGTTGTTAGTGCATATGCTTCGCAAATTGGGCGTGCAATGGATGAGAAAGGAGGAGGTGATGGGTAGGTATGATGTTAAGGAGAGGAATGCAGAATGTCAGATGGTAGTAAATTTGGAGAAAATGATAGACATGGCTGTGGTGAATACATATTTTAAGAAGAGTGAGGAGCATAGGGTGACATACAAGAGTGGAGGGAGATGTGCACAAGTGTATTATATCCTATGCAGGAGGGTCAGTCTGAAGGAGACTGGAGACTGTAAAGTGGTGATGGGGAAAGTGTAGTTAGGCAGCATAGGATGGTGGTCTGTAGGATGATGGTGATCAAGAAGAGGAAGAGGAGAGTGAGGTCAGTGCCAAGGATCAAATGGTGGAAGTTGAAAAAGGATAATTGTGAGGTGGAGTTCAAGGAAGAGTTAAGACAGGCACTGGGTGGCAGTAGAGAGTTACCAAATAGCTGGGTAACTACAACAGAGCTGGTAAGGGAGATGGCTAAAAAGGTGCTTGGTGTGACATCTGGACAGAGGAAGGAGGACAAGGAGACCTGGTGGTGGACTGAGGAATTACAGGAAAGTATACAGAGGAAGAGGTTGGCAAAGAAGAAATGGGCTTGTCAGAGAGATGAAGAAAGTAGACAGGAGTATAAGGGAATGGGGTGCATGGCAAAGAGAGAGGTGGCGAAGGCTAAGGATAAGGCATATGAAGAGTTGTATGAAAGGTTGGACACTAAGGAGGGAAAAAAAGGACCTGTACTGATTGGCTAGACAGAGGGATCGAGTTAGGAAAGATGTGCAGCAGGTAAAGGTGATAAAGGATAATGAGGGAAACATACTCACAAGCAAGGAGAGTGTATTGAGCAGATGGAAATAGTATTTTCAGGGGCTGATGAATTAAGAGAATGAGAGATAGAGAAGGTTGGATGATGTAGGGATAGTGAATCAGGAATGGCAAGGGATTAGCAAGGAGGAAGTAAGGACAGCTATGAAGAGGATGAAGAATGGAAAGGCTGTTGGTCCAGATAACATACCTGTGGAAGCATGGAGGTGGTTTGGAGAGATGGCAGTGGGACATTTGGTAAATCATTCAGGATCATGCCTCTCAACTCTCCAGACTTTTGCAGAATGTCCAGGTTATAGCCTTATACTTTTAGTCTATTCTTCATAGAATTTGTGGTTTTCTGGCAAACCATTGAAGATTCTACTCACTAAATAGTGAAACATTTGAGTCAGAGACTTCATTGCCTTCAGAAAATGCATGTTAATGCACAACCTGTTAGTCTAGCAGCTTTTTTAAAGTTTATAAGAGCAATTTTTAAACTTGGTCCCTAATTTGGCCATTTCCCGTCCCATAATTTTTAGCTTTGTCAAGAATTCCTAAGCAAAAGTTGAGAGGTATGCAGAGGATTAAGGTCAGTCACTAATGCCAGACATTAAAGTTTCACACTTCTTTTGTTCAGAAAATTCTATTAAAATTTTAAATGAACAAGTAATATTTAAAATTTATCCCTGGTTTTGAGCTTTCATTCCCCTATTATTATTGTAAGAAGCTGATTGATAATCTTCAGAAGCACTCCCATAAGCATTTCCATGCTAACTGTGAGCTCAGGCAGCTAGAACAATTTATTACTCAAACCTTTATTTTTTTCCAAGGGCCTGGACTTGCAGTTACCTCAGAAATGCCAGTACAAATGTTTCTATGTAATTGCTACACTGGCATCAATTGGTGGGCACATTGGGTAGCTGTTGAAATGGTTCCAGGCACATATGTGTATACACACCTTCTTACCACCTATAAAATTATCCAGCATCCATCTGTTTGTACAGCACTAAATAACATTCTAAACTGTAGATGTTTTTCATATAGTTTTTGAAGATTCTAAAATGATTGTAAAACACTTATGCACATCCGCAAGTCAAATGGGACATGGATTACACAATCTGAAGAACTAAACCTCATATGTGACATCAACAGGACCTGCTGGAGGGACAGATTTGTCTCCCAGAGGTTACTACACCGTTGGAATAGACTCCCACTTCACATCAGTCAAAGCACCTCATTGGCCCTCTTCAAACACAGTCTGGACGATTGGATGGGTAACCATAAATTCATCCTTGAGGTTCCATCTGTGCTCTTCTTGGACATGGGCAATAGCTGCTGATTATGGTAACAAGGATAAAATTTGGCTAGGCTTGTAAGGGCCTTGGGCCATTAGCATAGTAACTTCTTATAATCCTCTGATCCTTTGAAAATGTTTTATAATAATTTGGGGGTTTTCTCTCCAGGCCTCTACTGAAAATGGGCTCCTATCTAGACGGACTTTTCCAGTAATCAAATGTTAATAAATACATATATTTCGGGATTATTCAAAAGGCAACTTATTATAACTTACTTATATCTTGGGTGACCACAACTGGCACATTCTGCCTACAGGCAGAGACACAGTAGGGCAAAACAGGCAGTAGTCCAGGGAGCAGGGTGAAAGGAGGTGTGATAGTGAAATGCTAATTGGGTGTAGTGCACTTTGGGCACTCAGAAATAAATGTCAGTAGTGCATCTGCAGTCAGAACTCCCATCATAGGATCATAGGAAGTTACTAGGCTTATAGCCCTAGAGCCCTTACAAGCCTAGCCTAGTTGTTACCCTCATTTCCACGATCACTACCTATTTCATCTGTCCAAGAGGGACACAGGTAGAACCCCAGGGAAAAGAGTGACCAATCCCCATATCAGGAGTTGACCCACGGCTGCCTGGGTGAAAACCACAAATCCTAATACCAGGCCATATGGGACATGTGTGAGTTGACTCCCGGCTGCCTAGGTGAAAACCACAAATCCTAACACTAGACCGAATGGGACATGTGTGAGTTGACCCCTGGCTGCCTGGGTGAAAACCACAAATCCTAACACTAGACCGTATGGGACATGTGTGAGTTGACCCTCGGCTGCCTGGGTGAAAACCACAAATCCTAACACTAGACCGTATGGGGCATGTGTGAGTTGACCCCTGGCTGCCTGGGTGAAAATCACAAATCCTAACATTAGACCATATGGGACATGTGTGAGTTGACCCCTGCCTGCCTGGGTGAAAACCACAAATCCTAACACTAGACCATATGGGGCATGTGTGAGTTGACCCCTGGCTGCCTGAGTGAAAACCACAAATCTTAACACTAGACCATATGGGACATGTGTGAGTTGACTCCCGGCTGCCTGGGTGAAAACCACAAATCCTAACACTAGGCCGTATGGGACATGTGTGAGTTGACCCCCGGCTGCCTGGGTGAAAACCACAAATCCTAACACTAGACTGTATGGGACATGTGTGAGTTGAACCCTGGCTGCGTGGGTGAAAACCACAAATCCTAACACTAGATCGTATGAGACATGTGTAGTATTTAGATACATTAGCAACAAGTGATTCATATGGGACATGTGTAGTATTTCGATACAATAGTAACAAGTGATTCATATGGGACATGTGTAGTATTTCGATACAATAGTAACAAGTGATTCATATGGGACATGTGTAGTATTTAGATACATTAGTAACAAGTGATTCATATGGGACATGTAGTATTTAGATACATTAGTAACAAATGATTCATATGGGACATGTGTAGTATTTAGATACATTAGTAACAAGTGATTCATATGGGACATGTGTAGTATTTCGATACAATAGTAACAAGTGATTCATATGGGACATGTGTAGTATTTCGATACAATAGTAACAAGTGATTCATATGGGACATGTGTAGTATTTAGATACATTAGTAACAAGTGATTCATATGGGACATGTAGTATTTAGATACATTAGTAACAAATGATTCATATGGGACATGTGTAGTATTTAGATACATTAGTAACAAGTGATTCATATGGGACATGTGTAGTATTTAGATACATTAGTAACAAGTGATTCATATGGGACGTGTAGTATTTAGATACATTAGTAACAAGTGATTCAAATGGGACATGTGTAGTATTTACATACATTAGTAACAAGTGATTCATATGGGACATGTGTGGTATTTATATACATTAGTAACAAGTGATTCATATGGGACATGTAGTATTTAGATACATTAGTAACAAATGATTCATATGGGACATGTGTAGTATTTAGATACATTAGTAACAAGTGATTCATATGGGACGTGTAGTATTTAGATACATTAGTAACAAGTGATTCAAATGGGACATGTGTAGTATTTACATACATTAGTAACAAGTGATTCATATGGGACATGTGTGGTATTTATATACATTAGTAACAAGTGATTCATATGGGACGTGTAGTATTTAGATACATTAGTAACAAGTGATTCAAATGGGACATGTGTAGTATTTACATACATTAGTAACAAGTGATTCATATGGGACATGTGTGGTATTTATATACATTAGTAACAAGTGATTCATATGGGACATGTAGTATTTAGATACATTAGTAACAAATGATTCATATGGGACATGTGTAGTATTTAGATACATTAGTAACAAGTGATTTATATGGGACAGTTGTAGTATTTAGATACATTAGTAACAAGTGATTTATATGGGACAGTTGTAGTATTTAGATACATTAGTAACAAGTGATTTATATGGGACAGTTGTAGTATTTAGATACATTAGTAACAAGTGATTCATATGGGACATGTGTGGTATTTAGATACATTAGTAACAAGTGATTTGATACTTTTTAAAGTAAAGAAGCTGTCCTTTTTTTTGGAGGGTCTATATCTGTGAGTTGAGGGAGTACCAAATTCGGGGGGGAGCTGACAAGAAAAGCTAGCTACACATCTGATGCTGCCAAACAAATAGATTCATGATGCCACCATCCTTTCACTTTTTTTAGTGGTTTGCTCCCTCATTATTAAATGTATTGAAGAGGCTGTTCCATCTATATTTTTTACAAAGAGTAATGAGCCTTTTTTTTCCTTCTGTACTTGTGTTTGGGATGTGCAAGGAAAATGGAGCACCTGGAGGAAATCCATGCAAACACAGCGAGAACATGCACCCAGTGGGTTTCCTCCAGGCTCTCCGGTTTCCTTCCACATTCCAAATACATGCAGTAGGTGGACTGGACACACTAAACTGGTCATAGGTATGAGTGTGCATGTGAGTAAGAACTACCCCGGTAGGGCTAGCCACCCGGTGCTGTAAACCTTGGCTCTAGATTATTGTCACTGTTGAAGTGACACCCTAACCCCATGTGCAAATGTGTGACTAAGGGTAAAATGGGTGCATCATGTGACAGTCTTGATCATGTGACAGTGTTGTAAAGGCAGCCAGGAAGCCCTAGTCCTGCTGATTTTCATCCTATAGCAGAAATGATGACCTGATGTTTAGTAATACTTTGTTACCTGCACGTATTACCTGAATATGCCAGAAGAAGTTCGAGCAGGCTGAGTGTAGCAGGACGTTCTGTTTATTGAGCACACCCTGACGATGTTTATGACAAAAGATATTTGCATCATTGTACAGTTTTACTGAAAAAGGAGTGAAAGAAGGAGGCCTCTAGCAGGTTTTATCGTTATCTGAGCTCACTGATAATTATGGCAGAAGGGACCCTGATCACATACCTTCCAATCCTAAAATCCTAGATGTCTTTTGTGTTAAAGAACATCAAAAGCATTGAGTTTGAAGACAGCAAGAAATCAGCCATGATTTGTTGCTACTATTCCCATCATAGGTTCATAGGTTCATAGGTTCATACTAGGCTATCTGCCCTAGGGCATTTATAAGCCTAGCCAGAGTGTGTTTGGCTTTCGCCACCCATTTTAAATTAATTTTGCTATGCCTTTTTTTGAGGTTAGTATACTGTGCCTCTGTCTAACAGTGACACAGAAGTGATAGCCGGGGTAAACCTATGATCTCCCATCCACTCATCAAGATTCCTCTTGAAGAGAGTCAATGTGGGACTCTGCCTAACCTGGACTGGGATTTTATTCCAGAGTGAAGGGAGCCTCTGGGTTATGAATCTGTCCCTCCAGCATGTCCTATTTATTTCAGTGCTGAGGTTCAAGTCTCTCGAGCGTAGCTCGATGGGATTTGGATTTTCTGAGGTGCAGCATGTCCATTAATTCGGGTTGGACATGGCTTTATACGTCAGGCACAGATCGCCTCTGAGCAGGCGGTATGCCACTGAGTAGAGCTGGAGTTTCTTTAACCGGGCAGCATATGGCATCTGTTTGAGCCCTTTGATCCTCTTGGTGAGGTACTTTTGGGGTCTTTCCAGTTGCTGCAGGTGTCTGGTAAGGTACATCCCAAAAGGGGCATTGTATTCAATTATGGGCCTGATGAGGGATGAGTAAAGAGGTACGATGACCTCCCCTGATCTAGATGTGAATCCCTTCATGATTAGGTGGGCTATATAAAATGTTTTTCTAACTACTTTGGCCACGTGGTTGTCAAATGAGAGATTGCTATCAACTTGGGTCCCCAGGTCCCTAATGACTTCTTCTGTACTTAATGGATTACCACCTATGTGGTAATTTGTGGGCACTTTGTTTTTGCCAAAGGGGATGACTATACACTTTTTGGTGTTTAGCTTGAGGCCATGGCTCTGGCACCAGTTGTCTGTTTCTATGAGACCCTTTTGGAGGATGCTTGTGTTGGCTGGAGAGTTGATTATGGCACCCAGTTTGCAGTCATCTGCGAACTTGGTCAGCCGCAGTCCTTCCTTGTTGGCTTGTACCGCCGAGAAATATATACCGAACAAGAAAGGTCCCAGGACTGAGCCTTGTGGGACGCCACTTGTAACTGGTTTGGAGTCTGACATGGCTCCAGCAATTCTAACCATGTGGGTTCTGTCTTTGAGCCAGTTTGCAACCCATCTAGTGACATAGGGGTTTATATTTAAGCTGGTGAGCTTATCTATAATGCCCGAGTGGGGTATTGTATCGAAGGCTTTTGCGAGGTCCAGGTAGGCTGTGTGGACCACCTTCCCTCGTCAATGGCCTTGGTGACTGTTTCAAAGAAATCAACCAGGTTTAAGAGGCAGGATCTGCCCTTAACAAAGCCAAACTGGGTAGGATCCAGTGTCTGTAGGTCCCCAATATCTTTATTTATGAGGTCCATGATGATCCTTTCCATAGCTTTGCAGACCAAGCTAGTCAGGCTTATGGGGCGATAGTTTCCAGGATCTGTTGAGGCACCACCTTTGTGGAGAGGGACCACTGTTGCTGTACGCCACTCTTTGGGTACATATCCTGTAGTAAGGCTAAGATTGAACAGTAGTTTTATGTTTGGGTTTAGCTCTTCTTGGAGTTCATGTAGGACGAGCCCGGGACACCATCTGGTCCCATTGATGCTGTGTTTTTGCTTTGGAGAGGGCGGCTCTTACCTGAGCATCTGAGATGTCAGGGGCAGCACTCTGTTGGGATAGATATTTGCCCTTTGGTGGGAGAGGGAGAAGTTTGCACTGAACCTGTCAGCTAGGATGTTGGCAATGTCTGTGGGCTTGGTGTATTTTTTGTCATTTTGGACTAATTCTGAGCATATCTGGGAATTCCCACCCAGGTTCCTAACATAACTAAAGAAAGCCTTGTGATTATCCTTAGTGTCCTGTGCAATTTTTCTCTCGAAGCTGGCCTTAGACGATTTTATGAGTGCCTGTAGTTTTTTGCTAATACTGATCAGAGATGCCTTCCCTTTTTGGGATTTTGCTCTATCATGTAGTAGCTTCCTCCTTCTATTGTATAGTTTGTTTATGGCTGGGGTCCACCAGACAGGATGTCTGGCTTTGGAGGATTGGGTCTTGGTTTTATTTGGGATTGCATGATCCATGCATTCCTGAAGGTGTTCATAGAATGCGTTTATAAAGGATTCTGCGGTCTGGGCAGTATTTTCCACAGGCCCGGGGGCTTTGAAGGATTTCGCCTCAGTTTTGAGGCGTATGAAATTTGCTTTAGAGAAGTTTTTCACTGTGGTTTTTGTGGCAGGGGGTGGGGTCGGGATGTGAATATCCAGTGAGATTAGTTTATGGTCTGATCTTGCCAGTGAGGGATACACTTCTGGTCTGGAGCATAGTGTCCCCATGTTGGTGATGATCAGGTCCAGTATGTTTTCCCCTCTTGTGGGAGTGGTAACAAGTTGTTCCATAGCATTTGAGTTTATAAATTCTAGGAACCTTTGGGCTAGGGTGTTGGAGCTAGAGTAATGCTCCCAGTCTATGTTTGGGTAGTTGAAGTCGCCCAATATAATGGTGTTTGGAGAGACCTTCATATTTTCCAGTATTCTCAGGAAGGCCAAGTGGGGTTCCTGTGTTTGGGAGGGTGGTCTGTAGCAGGCTATAAACTGGAAGGCAGTTTTACCCACAGTTAGTTGCACATGGATAGTCTCTGATGCTTCATGCTGTGCCACCAACCTGGAGGTGAGGGTATCTTTGTGAATATTGATACTCCCTCCTTTTGTGGTTCGGTCCAAGTTTTGGGGCGAAAAGCATGGTATAAGGTATAACCTGGTAGTGCTGGGGTGCTCTCGGAGCCTTGAACCAGGTTTCTGTTACTGCACAGATATCGATGTTCTCCATGCTAAGGAGAGTTTCGAGTGCGTGCATCTTGAGGTTTAGACTTCTGGCGTTGAGTAGCATTACTCTTAGTTTCTTATCCCTTGTGATACCTATGGAGGTGGGTTTGTCTTTTGAGCCTTGCCTAAAAAAGGCACTATGGGGGTAGCAATAGCCTTTGCCAATATCCGAAAGCCCAGGGGTGACAGGTGCAAGCCGTCCCTAGCAAAACATCGTGGCTTGTCGAGCATGTCATCCCAGGCTGACAGGCATTGGATCCCCTTTGAATGACACCAACACTTAAGCCAATTGTTGAAATTGATCATCTTGTCTTCATATTGTGGCATCATTCTTGGTGAGGGTAAGATGCTACTCAAGGTCAGGTCATACCGGCCTGGGCTACATGCTCAGAGAGCTCCTCTATGTCTCTTTTCATGTAGTCCAGGGAGGTACGTCTCAGGTCATTCACACCAGCATGGACAATGACTGAGTCATATTTGTACTTGTCTTGGAGTGACCTGAGTGCTTGTGTTATGTGGCGGATCCTAGCACCCGACAGGCAGCTCACCATGACCTTCTCCTTGTTCAGCCTGGTGAGCGGGACGTCAGTGTGCCTGACGATAGAGTCACCTATTACAAGTGTATCAGGTGTGTTGTTTAGCCTTAAGGACTGTGACTGTTCGGCACACTGGCTTTGTGAGCTATGTGTTGCACATGTTTTGTTTTGGGGTAGCGGTTGCTTGGGTGTCTGCTTTGGAGGTCTCTGCTGCTTAGGCAGATTTTTATTTAGAGCCTCAGTATGTTTTTGTGTGTTTATGTGTTTGGTTTGTTGTCGTGGTAGGTCTATGTGAGACTGGAATTGTAGTGAGTGTGGTTTCCTTCTCCTCCTGACTGGTTACGCCAGTACTGAGTTGAGAGAGCTTAGCCTCCAGTTTGGCTATATGGTTGCATCTCTCACATGTGTTGGAATTTGTTGGGAGGAGGAGAGGGTTGTCTGTGTACATGAGGCAGTTGTAACATTGCCTCAAGATTCCCAGATTCACCAGCTGGACCGGAGAGGAGATTGACAACTGACCTTTGGACATGCTAGAATAGTATTGGGAATTCCTTTATAATTGAAAAAAGGGCCAATGCGGAACAAGGTACTCAAGGGGAGTTTGTGAGGGTGTAGTGCTTTTAATTTTTTAGAGCTGACTTATATAATTGCTTTAGTGAGCAAGTGCCAGGTAACTTAAATGCAATGTGTTACAGGTAACTTAAATGCAAAAACGACAAACAGTAACTTTCTTTCAAGTGAAACAAGGAAATAAGTACAGTAAGCAATGCAGATATCACTAGGGATCCACAGAAGTGCTAAAAGGCCGTATTTTAGGTGGAATTAGCGTTCCAGGGAAATAAACAAACAACAAGCATACAAATAAAGCTAGATTCAGCAGGCCTGGATCTAGTCTATGCTACAGCAAACAAGGTGTACCAATTTCAGTAAGAAACAGTTAGAATATGCAGGCACTATAAGCCTCTAACCAGAAACTCCCTGCTCAGAAGGGCAGAGTCCAGCCTCTCCTCCCACAAGAGTTCAGACCGCAATCCTTCTAAATGTAAAATAACTGGCCTGAAGCCCAAGTGCTTAAACCAGAACTAATACACTTTTAGAATAACAGACACTGAGCTCTCAATCAGCATATCCCAACTTAGAAGGATGTAAGCTACCTGTCCTGCCACCACAGTGCAGGCCACAAACCTTTCTAATGTAAAACAACTGGTCTGAAGCCCAAGTGCTTAATCCAAAAGACTTAGAAATGATAGCTACACTTTAATCAAGTTACTACCAGCAGTAATAAATACAACTGAATACTTTAAAGAATGCCTGGATTAGTGCTCAAGTTATACAAACAAAGCTAGATTCAGCAGGCCTGGATCTAGTCTATGCTACAGCAAACAAGGTGTACCAATTTCAGTAAGAAGCAGTTCAAATATGCAGGCACTATAAGCTTTAACCAGAAATTCCCAGCTCAGAAGGACAGAGTCCAGCCTCTCCTCCCACAAGAGTGCAGAACACGAACCCTCTTAATGTAACATAACTGGCCTCAAAAAAAAAAAAAAAAAAAAAAAAAAAAAAAAAAAAGAGCTGGAAACAGCGCACTCAAACCGCACTTTATTGTAGTCCACAACAGAATAAATCCACAAGAGTTAAACACCAAGGTAAACGCTTTAGAGCAAGTAAATGCGTTTTCGTCAGCTGAAAGCTACGACTTCATCAGACAAAAACATTTAATTAATTGACCTTTATATAATAAAATTCAAAGAAAAAAAGACCAATAAAAACAATTGCATCCTGTTTAAACCAATAGTGTTATTGACCACCTAAAGAGCTCATTATAATAAAACCTTTCATAAAAAAAGAATGTCATGTGAATCTGTTAAAATCTCTTTAAAACATGGTTCTGATTTATAAAAACTTTTATAAAAATTATTCAAAAAAATCCTTAAATAATCAATTTCTTTTGAAACAATATAATTAAATAAGTACATTAAAAACTTTAATTAAATTCATGTAGAGCTGTGTTTTGTTTGTAACAAGAAGGGAGTAAAAGGTGAACAACAGTGCCACCTAATGTTCTTTAAGAGTAAGTTACTACTAATGAGTTTCATACTTTGGTTGCTCTCAATTTTAAGGCTGGGACTATAGAGATGCATTCATTTAAACCTGGTTGTTTGTTGGCTTCTAGTAGTATTTGCCAATATAGTTCCCTGTATTCAAGCCATTCTTCCCAGGGGCCTCCTCTTGTTTCTTTTTTCACCTGTTCCAGGACAAAGAAGGAAAACTTAGCCTCTTTGCAAGTTTTTGTATGTTTGAACAATGCATTGGTATCTTTTCCTTTTTGTATTTCGTATAGATGCTCATAAATTCTCCTCTTCAATACTCTTTCTGTTTTCCCAACATAATAGGAGATACAATTTGAACACGTTGCAAGGTAGACCACCCCCTGGGATTCACAATTGAATTGGCCTGTACTATAGATGTTCACATCTCTGGCTTCAAGAAAGATTTCTCTTTTATTGGAAATATAGGGGCACTGTTTACAATGTCCACAATGAAAAGTTCCATGGGTAGTGTTGCTAGATCATGTCCTATCAAGACAATTGTTGATTTCATTTGTTTGATTATTTTCTAAGACTTTTTTAATACTGCGTGCATTCTTGTATACAATTGGCCTCAAGCCCAAGTGCTTAAACCAGAATTAATACACTTTTAGAATAACAGACACTGAGCCCTCAATCAGCAGTTCCCAACTTAGAAGGATGTAAGCTACCTGTTCTGCCACTACAGTGCAGACCACAAACCTTCCTAATGTAAAACTGGTCTGAAGCCCAGGTGCTTAAACTAAAAGGCTTACAATGAGTTACACCAAGCAGTAATAAATACAATTGAGTACTTTTAAGATGACGCAAAGCAAAATAAAGTAGGAAAAAACACAAATACAGTAAAAGCAGATAAATTTTTTTTTTTTTTTTTTTTTTTTTGGAAAGAGAGAAAGGAGTAGCAGAAACTAAGCTGATTGGCCTTCTCAAATGCTCTCCCTGTACTGGGTAGAATGAGGTAATGACACTAGACTGGGAGGAGGGTCCCAGATCAAATTTACACAAGGGGTGGGCAACTGCAAAGCCACCAACTATAAAAACACTATACCAACAGGGAGGGAGGGTGGGAAACAAACAGCAGAAATGTTACTCACAGCTGAAGAGCAGCAGTGAGCCTTTAAATGAAAGTTTTAAACAGCTAAAGGAGCCACTAGAAAAAAAGTTTAACTGCAACAAGTTATCATAAACAAACAACCCAACAGATGCTTAATAAGAGTGGACAATTTCCAGTTAATACCTCACACACAGTGAAACTAGCTAGAAAAAATACACAGTACACAAAGTGCTATAAACAACAAAGAAATAAAGAACAAAATAAACAAAAAACAGGATACTTAATGTTATATATTGTAGCTCCGAGTTTGCTGAGTGTCCTTCGATCAGCTCACTGTAAAATGGCTGAACACTCACAACTGAGCTTCTTAGGTAACAGAAAGTTGAAACCTGAGACAGCTTTTAAGAAAGAAATCTCAAAAGAACCAATGAGGTGCTTAGTCTAAGCTGTAGTCCAGGAGACCTCAGTCAGCCAATGACCTCAAACAATTCTCTCTCACTGAAATGCCTGAAGGCTTTGGCTAAAACAAGATGTCCCTGAATTATGTGCTCAGACACACAGCCTCCACAAACACTAGGCCCAAATACAAGCCTGAATATGGAAATGCTACAAATATCCCCAATACTTAGAACAAACAGCAGAAATGTTACTCACAGCTGAAGAGCAGCAGTGAGCCTTAAAATGAAAGTTTTAAACAGCTAAAGGAGCCACTAAAAAAAAAGAGTTTAACTGCAACAAGTTATCATAAACAAACAACCCAACAGATGCTTAATAAGAGGGGACAATTTCCAGTTAATACCTCACACACAGTGAAACTAGCTAGAAAAAATACACAGTACACAAAGTGCTATAAACAACAAAGAAATAAAGAACAAAATAAACAAAAAACAGGATACTTAATGTTATATATTGTAGCACCGAGTTTGCTGAGTGTCCTTCCTTCGATCAGCTCACTGTAAAATGGCTGAACACTCACAACTGAGCTTCTTAGGTAACAGAAAGTTGAAACCTGAGACAGCTTTTAAGAAAGAAATCTCAAAAGAACCAATGAGGTGCTTAGTCTAAGCTGTAGTCCAGGAGACCTCAGTCAGCCAATGACCTCAAACAATTCTCTCTCACTGAAATGCCTGAAGGCTTTGGCTAAAACAAGATGTCCCTGAATTATGTGCTCAGACACACAGCCTCCACAAACACTAGGCCCAAATACAAGCCTAAATATGGAAATGCTACAAATATCCCCACTACTTAGAACAAACAGCAGAAATGTTACTCACAGCTGAAAAGCAGCAGTGAGCCTTTAAATGAAAGTTTTAAACAGCTAAAGGAGCCACTAGAAAAAAAGAGTTTAAATGCAACAAGTTATCATAAACAAACAACCCAACAGATGCTTAATAAGAGTGGACAATTTCCAGTTAATACCTCACACACAGTGAAACTAGCTAGAAAAAATACACAGTACACAAAGTGCTATAAACAACAAAGAAATAAAGAACAAAATAAACAAAAGCAGGATACTTAATGTTATATATTGTAGCTCCGAGTTTGCTGAGTGTCCTTCCTTCGATCAGCTCACTGTAAAATGGCTGAACACTCACAACTGAGCTTCTTAGGTAACAGAAAGTTGAAACCTGAGACAGCTTTTAAGAAGGAAATCTCAAAAGAACCAATGAGGTGCTTAGTCTAAACTGTAGTCCAGGAGACCTCAGTCAGCCAATGACCTCAAACAATTCTCTCTCACTGAAATGCCTGAAGGCTTTGGCTAAAACAAGATGTCCCTGAATTATGTGCTCAGACACACAGCCTCCACAAACACTAGGCCCAAATACAAGCCTGAATATGGAAATGCTACAAATATCCCCAATACTTAGAACAAACAGCAGAAATGTTACTCACAGCTGAAGAGCAGCAGTGAGCCTTCAAATGAAAGTTTTAAACAGCTAAAGGAGCCACTAAAAAAAAGAGTTTAACTGCAACAAGTTATCATAAACAAACAACCCAACAGATGCTTAATAAGAGTGGACAATTTCCAGTTAATACCTCACACACAGTGAAACTAGCTAGAAAAATACACAGTACACAAAGTGCTATAAACAACAAAGAAATAAAGAACAAAATAAACAAAAAACAGGATACTTAATGTTATATATTGTATCTCCGAGTTTGCTGAGTGTCCTTCCTTCGATCAGCTCACTGTAAAATGGGTGAACACTCACAACTGAGCTTCTTAGGTAACAGAAAGTTGAAACCTGAGACAGCTTTTAAGAAAGAAATCTCAAAAGAACCAATGAGGTGCTTAGTCTAAGCTGTAGTCCAGGAGACCTCAGTCAGCCAATGACCTCAAACAATTCTCTCTCACTGAAATGCCTGATGGCTTTGGCTAAAACAAGATGTCTCTGAATTATGTGCTCTGACACACAGCCTCCACAAACACTAGGCCCAAATACAAGCCTGAATATGGAAATGCTACAAATATCCCCACTACTTAGAACAAACAGCAGAAATGTTACTCACAGCTGAAGAGCAGCAGTGAGCCTTTAAATGAAAGTTTTAAACAGCTAAAGGAGCCACTAGAAAAAAAGAGTTTAACTGCAACAAGTTATCATAAACAAACAACCCAACAGATGCTTAATAAGATTGGACAATTTCCAGTTAATACCTCACACACAGTGAAACTAGCTAGAAAAAATACACAGTACACACAGTGCTATAAACAACAAAGAAATAAAGAACAAAATAAACAAAAAACAGGATACTTAATGTTATATATTGTAGCTCCGAGTTTGCTGAGTGTCCTTCCTTCGATCAGCTCACTGTAAAATGGCTGAACACTCACAACTGAGCTTCTTAGGTAACAGAAAGTTGAAACCTGAGACAGCTTTTAAGAAAGAAATCTCAAAAGAACCAATGAGGTGCTTAGTCTAAGCTGTAGTCCAGGAGACCTCAGTCAGCCAATGACCTCAAACAATTCTCTCTCACTGAAATGCCTGAAGGCTTTGGCTAAAACAAGATATCCCTGAATTATGTGCTCTGACACACAGCCTCCACAAACACTAGGCCCAAATACAAGCCTGAATATGGAAATGCTACAAATATCCCCACTACTTACAACAAACAGCAGAAATGTTACTCACAGCTGAAGAGCAGCAGTGAGCCTTTAAATGAAAGTTTTAAACAGCTAAAGGAGCCACTAGAAAAAAAGAGTTTAACTGCAACAACTTATCATAAACAAACAACCCAACAGATGCTTAATAAGAGTGGACAATTTCCAGTTAATACCTCACACACAGTGAAGCTAGCTAGAAAAAATACACAGTACACAAAGTGCTATAAACAACAAAGAAATAAAGAACAAAATAAACAAAAAACAGGATACTTAATGTTATATATTGTAGCTCCGAGTTTGCTGAGTGTCCTTCCTTCGATCAGCTCACTGTAAAATGGCTGAACACTCACAACTGAGCTTCTTAAGTAAAAGAAAGTTGAAACCTGAGACAGCTTTTAAGAAAGAAATCTCAAAAGAACCAATGAGGTGCTTAGTCTAAGCTGTGGGGTC